>NC_142491.1:33114318-33285984 GCF_965113065.1 Corylus avellana
TAGCTGCTCATGATCTTCTAAGCTACAAAGACAAATTTCTGATTTTTAGCTCTAGGAAGCGGTGTGTCTGTTTACAATATTTAAAGCCCTATTTATAAGGATTAGGAAAACCCTAAAAAAACCGGAGGTCAGTCTCCCAGTCCAATTGGGAGACTGAAAACCAAATCCACGCTGGAAAATGATTGCTGCCGTGCAAAACACGCCCGAGTGCGCTCGATCTGAAGTTTTGTAGGCTCGAGCGCACTGTTATGCGCACGAGCACAGGCATGCCCTCAATCCCTGGCCGTAGACGCTCAAGCACAGATGCGCTCGAGCTTAGGAGTAGCTGCACTCGATCCTAGATCCAGAATGCTCAGCTTTTTGCCCTTTTAAGCTCAATTTTCGATGGTTTGTCAAATAAGACCTGAAACATAAAAACAAAACAAAATCAAACAAATAACAATGCTAAGGAATTAACATATGTAAATTAAGGGGCTTCAATGTGCAATATTGGGCGCTTATCAGTAACCATCAATGTGATAAATGCATATCCATTCTCGTAACTGTCGTTCTTAAATGATACATAAAGTAGATCCCAACCCTACTGGCTCGGTAGATGTTCTAGGCTCGATACTTATGGTATTCCCAGGGGTATGATGTCCCAAGTGACTGTGAAATGGTGATGACATTAATTCCATGCCTCACGTACTGGACTTTTGAGAATGTGTGGATCGGGCTCTTCTATATCCATTCGTGACTTGGGTCCACGCTCTTAACCTGAGCCCATGGGCTAAACTCAAAATATGTGTAACAGTTAACCCCCTGAATTCCTTTTTTCGAAAATTTTGAAAGAAGTGAATTCTTATTCTTATCTGATATGGGTATCTGCTGAAGCTTTTAACCGTAGGATTTTCGCAAGATTTCTGCTCAGACTGTTGATGACTTTTTGGAGCCGTTATCCTCTAATTTTCTGACCTTGTGAAATTAATTAAATTCGAGTGTGAAAACCAAGGGTAGAATCTGAGACACGAGGATAAAAACTGAGACCCAAGGGTACTAACTGAGACCCTCTCTTTAATACCCGAGGGTTAAATCTGACCATCTCTTTCAAGATGGTTGAAAAACCAACTAATAATCTTCTTTGATCCAAGGGTAGAATCCAAGACCTGAGGATAAAAATCGAGACCGTCTCTTCAATACCCCAAGGTTAAATCCAACCCTCTCTTGCAAGACTTGGTTGAAAAATCAAGTAATAATATTCTTTGATCCGAGGGTAGATTCCGACCCTCTCTTCCAAGACTTCGCTAAAAAACCAACTAATGATATTCTTTGATCCGAGGGTAGAATCCGAGACCTGAGGATAAAAAACAAAACCCGAGGGTACAAACTGAGACCCTATCTTCAATACCCGAGGGTTAAATCCGACCCTTTCTTCCAAGAAGGTTGAAAAACCAAGTAATAATCTTCTTTGATCCGATGGTAGAATCTGAGACTCGAGGATAAAAACCGAGCCCCTCTCTTCAATATCCGAGGGTTAAATTCGACCCTCTCTTCCAAGACTTGGTTGAAAAATCAAGTAATAGTATTCTTTGATCCGAGGGTAGACTCCGACCCTCTCTTCCAAGACTTGCCTGAAAAACCAACTAATGATATTCTTTGATCCGAGGGTAGAATCCGAGACCCGAGGATAAAAACCGAGATCCGAGGGTACAAAGCAAGACCCTATCTTCAATACCCGAGGGTTAAATCCGACCCTCTCTTCCAAGACTTGGTTGAAAAACCAAGTAATAATATTCTTTGATCCGAGGGTAGAATCCGACCCTCTCTTCCAAGGCTTGGTTGAAAAAATAAGTAATAATCTTCTTTAATCTAAGGGTAGAATCCGAGACCCAAGGATAAAAATCGAGGCCCGAGGGTACAAACTGTGACCCTTTCTTAATACCTGAGGGTTAAATCCGACCCTCTCTTCCATACCCGAGGGTTAAATCCAACCCTCTCTTCCAAGACTTGGTTGAAAAACCAAGTAATAATATTCTTTGATCTGAGGGTAAAATTTGACCCTCTCTTCCCAGACTTGTTGACAAACCAAGTAATAATCTTTTTTGATCTGAGGGTAGAATCCGAGACCCGAGGATTAAAACCAAGGCCTAAGGGTACAAGCCGAGACCCTCTCTTCAATACCCGAGGGTTAAATCCGACCATCTCTTCAAAGACTTGGTTCCGAGGGTGAAAACCATCCCCCCATTGATAAGTTTCGAGGGTGAAAATCAACCACCCTTTTCAAGATCTGATGGTGAAGACCTGACCATCTTTTTGAATCCGAGGGTAAAAACCAAGGGTAGTGTCCGACCACCCCCCTCCCTCCCCTTTTTTTTTTAATCTAATGGTGTTTTTTACTGGGTTGTATTCCGTTAATTGTTTTTAGCCCAAGGTTGTCTCCTTGTTTCTAATGACATTTCTTGTTTTTTATCGGGCTGTCTCCCGTTAATTATTTTTAGCCCAAGTTTGTCTCCATGTTTCTGATGACGTCTCTTGTTTTTTACCGGGTTGTCTCCCATTAATTGTTTTTAGTTAGGGTTTTCTCCCTGTCTTGTTTTTATCTATGGTTTTCTCCCTTGTTCATTTTTTTATCCAGGGCTGTCTCCCTTGTTCATTATTTTATCCAGGGTTGTCTTCCTTGTTCCTTGTTTTTATCTAGGGTTCTCTCCCTTGTTCCTTGTATTTATCTAGGGTTTTCTTCCCTGTTCCTTGTTTTTATCCAAGGTTGTCTCCCTTGTTCCTTGTTTTCATCCGGGGTTGTCTTCATTGTTCATTGTTTTTATCCAGGGTTGTCTTCTTGCCTTATTGTATCCAAGGTTGTCTCCTTGTTTCTCGGTTAACTCCGTGTCTTCTTGTTAGAGCAATTTTGTACCTCAGAGGAGTTTTACTACCAATAGTGACTTTGCCCAGTGTGAGGCCAATCACTTTTTATTTATGCAAAAAGAGAGTTAACAAAACACATATGTTTTTCAATTCTTTTCTACCTTTTGCTTTGAAAAAAAGCAAAGCATGCGCTTTCTTAGATTTTGAGGTTTGAGAATCGGAAGCCATCAGCTGGGCGTCCCTTCTATATAGACTCCATGTCTTTCTACTATTTGTTAGAATGCCACAATTAGGAACCTTTGCACCATTGGAGTCTCAGATCCTAGCTAGGGCTGGGGTTCTTAGAACATATTTATATGAAGATGGAGCTGTTATCGATTGGCTCCGAGGGTCATCCTATCGTAAATGGATGGATGCCAATTTTAGTAAATAAAAATGATATGTCACCCAGAATCAATCCAATAATTAGCCCCAAAATTACAAGAAGATAAAGGGGAATTGATGTGTAAAAATATAAAATTTTCTAGGATTTGCAATGAGTGTAGATTTTTCTCCTCGCGCATCCCAACAATGGCCTGGTGTTCATTGGATCAGAATATAAATTAACGAGTTGAACAGGAAAACTTATCTCATTGTCAAGATGTTGGCTAACACCAATTTGGTGTTGTTGGGCGCAATTGAGATGCTTGAACATACATCTGTGCATATCTGTTACAAACAAACATGTATCTGTCATGGGGCAAAGAATTTTGCAGAAGAAAAATCATTCGCCGGTATGAACGCATGATCATTACCATTACGGATTTTTAATTTTGTAAGAACGAATAGTCGTTCTCATAGAAATTGTACAAACAAACTGTTGGTACAGTTTCTGGTATAATGAACCCAAGGAGTGATCTAGTAATTCTATGAGCTGCTTCCTTTCTAACCTGCGAAATAGAAATGGTGGTTAAGAGAAGGCATCGGGCGGTTTCCCCTCGATCCTTCTCCGACTGTCAAGTTATATCCTTTCTTTGTTTCCGATCCTCAAGAATTCAAATATATTGCGTACCTTCGGTTTGATAATCAATACATATTTATAGAGTTGATAATCCGGCGCTGGAAATGTCAAATAGGCAGAGGATTTGGGATATAGGAGTAACTGATAGTTAAATTAATAACCTTGTGGTCAATGCGAAACTATTCCTGCAATTAATGTGATCCCGTGAGTACCGCGTAACTACCACTGCAATCAATGCGAATCCGAGGATGATTCGTAACTGCTCCCATAATCAATGAGTATCCGAGGATATGTGTAACTATCAATGTGATCAATGCGTATCCATTCCCGTAACTGTCGTTCTTAAATGATACATGAAGTAGATCCTGACCCTACTGGCTCGGTAGATGTTGTAGGCTCAATACTTATGGTACTCCCGAGGGTATGATGTCCCGAGTCACTGTGAAATGGCGATGAGGTTGATTCCATGCCTCACGTACTAGGCTTTTGAGAATGTGTGGGCCGGGCTCTTTTATGTCCATTTGTGACTTGGGTCCACGCTCTTAACCTGAGCCCATGGGCTAAACTCAAAATATGTGTAACAAAGGTCTAGCGTTTTTTTAACTTTAAAACAGTGTTAAGATATCTACCTTTTAACACCTTCAAGCATTTTCCTTGGTTGTTTCATATGGGAGATGTAACTTTGAAGAAAAAGTTAGGACTTTGAGTTTTGAAGTGATGTTTGTAACATTGCTTATTTTTAAACGTTTATGCTAGTATGTATCGTACTCTTAAGAAGTTTTATAATGTTATGAGAATGGAGTTTATGCGGAACAGTTATTAATATTATGATATATTAAAATATATGATACAGTATAATATTTTATTATGTTTACTTTTATTTAATATTGTCTTTATTTATTTTCATGTAAGAGTCTTGATGATTCAGCCCTAGCTTATATTCCAACAAGAGCTGATTACTCAGCCCTAAAAAATATTGTGATAGTTTGCTTATTTAAAGGGCATTTTGTTATGAATAAAGCAAGCAGAAAATTATTCCAAACCTTGTGCTTGAAAAAAGATTTTAGATTCCATTCAATGAATCTAAAGGGTCTAGGTTTCCTCAAAACGTAACAATCTATCTGGTTACATGTCTATAAAAGCATTCAAGTAACATTAGTATCAGAGCAGCCAGGTTGGTTGTTTTCTATAGCAATCAATGATCCATGAAGGATTCACGTCTTGATCGACTTGAACAACAATTTGCTAGTCTCATAAGTATGTTTGATGCCTTGATAAAGAAATTAGAAGAGCGGATGGAAATGATGGAGAAAAAAATAGATAGTTTTCTCTCAAAGAAGGGGTTTGATGTACAAAAAAATGAAGTTGTCGTTTAGCCATTCTGCTACGTTGAAGCCCCAATTCCACAACTCAATCTCACTGCCACCCAATTCCGCCACCATCCAATCGCGCCAACGGATCAGAAAAAGGCACTCCTAACCGCAAATATGCGTCTTTTAGCCATCACAGTCCAATACTACCCCATCTCAGTCATGTCTCCATTGAAATCGCCAACTTCATCTTGGTCATCTCACGCTAGATCGTGGCTCACCCAAATGCGAAGAAAGAAGGGCTTAGATGTTACTTGGTTCCCCCCCCCCCCAAAAAAAAAAAAAAAGGAAGAAGAAGAAGATAGTATACGTGTATGACATTATGCCCAAGTCCGGAAGGAATAAGAAAAATGGCAAAATTTGAGATTTTTGGTGGAATTGACAAGAAAGAAAAAAAGGTTTGAAGTACGGGTGTGTGAAAGGTTAAAAAAATAAAAGAAAAGAAAAGAAGTTGATTAAAGGGAGAAAATTCATGGTTATAGTAATATTTTATTATTTATAATTGTTAAGTGTTATTGATCCGGCAGATCTATAGATTCGGTCTAAGAGCAAGATTATTTCAAGAACAAGATTTTCAGGACCTTGAGAACAAGGTCCTCTTCAAAGGAAAAGGAATGTTATGAGAATGGAGTTTATGCGGAACAATTATTAATATTATGATATATTAAAATATATGATATGGTAGAATATTTTATTGTGTTTATTTTTATTTGATATTGTTTTTATTTACTTCTATGTAAAAGTCTTGATGACTCATCCATAGTTTATATTCAAATAAAAGCTGATTACTCAACCCTAGAAAATATTGTAATAGTTTGCCTATTTAAAGGGCATTATGTTATGAATAAAGCAAGCAGAAAATTATTCCAAACCTTGTATTTGAAAAAGGTTTTAGGTTCCCTTAAATGAATCTAAAGGGTCTATACGGTACCGTTCATATACTAGCAGTCTGACTGAGTCTGATTTCGGGTGGCCCATGCGATTAATAATGTATGTCTTGTAGTGACCCGCCAATCATGGTTGTGCCAATGACGACATAACCATTGGATCCAAGGCCCATGGCCATCAAGTATATATAGTAAGCCCCATGACCATCATACTGCACGTACCGATGTACCATGTCTTACGATGTGTCTTATCAACTGATTATTAAGACAGTTAGCAAGTTGCGTGAAAGGGTAAATATTTTCATATCATATGCGTGCTCAATCAGCTGACATATCGCATGTTTTTAAAGAAAGCAGTCATAAGGATTTACTTAATTAGTATGCTCGCTTGAGTCGTTCGACATTCCGAATTTCTACTATAACGAAACATGACTATTGTTATACGTAGTGCTAGAGGGTTTACTAAAGACACAAAAGGTCCTAACCGAATGCGTCTAGCTAAAATGTCATAAAACCCTACTTTTATGCATTTTGGGCTTTGGTTGAACGTTTTGTCCAATGGGCAAATGTTCTGTCACGGGTGTGAACATTTGGTCAGAATAGGTAGAGAACGTTTGGGCAAAGTCAAAATTGTAAAGTTTGGGCTTCTATCCTCATGTACACCCTAAACTCTTAAAAAGTTCATACAACATAGTGAAGCATGATATACAAGAAAACCAAGGAAATAAATGAGCGTTTCTAAAACATTTGAAAACCACGCTTTTCTTCTAAGGGAAAAAAATGGCACACAAGTCATGGCATCTTTAAAAACTTGAAGAAAGCAAGGATAATAACAAGATATCAAAGCTTGGTGAAAGCTTATGAATTACCTTGAAGGTAGCGAAATTCTCCCGAAACCTTCTTCTTCCTTTCAAAAAATTCTCCTCTAACTTTAGGGTTAGGGTTTTTGGTGTAAGGGAATGCTCATGAGGGACGAGGGGGTTGGTATTTATAGGGGTGGGAAGGCGTGCTCCCTTCTACAAAGGTGGAGAATGAGCTAAAAATGCTTTTCAGACTGTCACCGAACATTCATTACTATGGGCAAACGTTCGGTGTATTATAATACAGTAGTTCTAGGGTTGCATATGAAACGTTTAGTCAATACCCATTGAGGTCAAACTTTGGTCAACGAACGTTCGATGTGGTCCCCTGCTAAATGTTCGCACTAAGGAGATGGCCGAACGTTCGGTGTGGTCCCCTGCCGAACGTTCTGCAAGAGAGTTTGAATTGGGTTTTTGGATTAAAAACACTCATAATGGGGATTACATAAAGATTTTTTTAGGCTTAAGTGAACGGTTGCGTTTTAGATAAATAAATCTTGAAAAGTTGAGGCATCACATAATCTCCTCTTTTTTTATTTTTTATTTTTATTTTTATTATTTTTTTTATGTGACGCTTAAACTAATGTCATACAACGGGGATCTTACAAACAGTAGTAGAGACCAAAGGCAAATTACGTACATGTTTTAAACAACATTATCATCATTTAACAATGCTCAGGTGTCTCAATATCGGTTGTTTCCTTTAAACAATATTCTCGTGTTTTTGGTACAATCTATTCAAAAGTAAGAAGAAGAATTTGATGAAGTGCGAGTCAATTCAAAATTTCCCATCATTCGGTGAATTCTTAAACAATATCTAATCTCAACTCTATTCAAACTTTCCAAGCTTTGGACTCAATTTACACCCACAATCCAAGGTTTTAACGATACAAGGCACCGCTGAAACATTCATACCCGGAAGGGGAGGGAGGGAGAGCCCATGTATCAACTTTCCCAGCAAAACCAACTCCCTCGTTTTTCAGCTAAAACTCCTTGGTCAACACGTAAGCCATAAAAGTCCAAGAAATCCCAAGGCCAGAAAGATCATGAGTATACTCCGAGAATATATTTCCGCGTTTTTCCTTTTTTTGTTAATGGTTTTAATAATTAAAAAAAAATAGTTATACTGAAGAATATAACTAAAATTCAAATTGAAGAACTAAAATTCAAATTCAAATGAAAACTTAAAGAATAACAATGATTTTTCCCATATTTAAAAAAAAAAAAAAAAAAAAAAAAAAAAAAAAAAAAAGCCAAATTTGGTAGTTTTCTCAAACAAATTTCTTGTTTTCTGTCAAAATCGAGGAATTACAAGACAAGCGATCTAATCAAACTTTGCAAACTTTGGACTGAATGAACAAGGCGACCGGCCAGATCAAATTTCAGTTTTACACTGACCCGGTTTTACCCGGTTTAGTGTTAAGTAGATTGACGAATGGTTGCTCTCCACCTATATTGACTTGATGTGATGATCAAGGCCATTTTAGTAAATTACAATATTCATGGTAAACGATTCAGCCGTTGAAACATTCATACTCGGGAGGTGGGAAGCCCATTTACGAACTTTACCCAGCAAAACCAAGTTCCTCGATCATTCCAAAACTTGTTGGTCAACACGTAAGCCTTAAAACCCCACGAAATCCCCAGTGCCGGTTCAAAACTCTGCCACTATATATAAATCCTTTCGCTTATTCATACTTTGTCATGCACTTCCACAAGCAGTCATCAAAAGCTCTTATTTATACCAAAGATCGATTAAGTTCATTCATTCCACCAACTTCTTCCCACCCAAGATGAATTTCAGAAAGACGAGCACTCTTTTGATCATCTTGCTCATCTCTGTGGCCATCATGTGCCATGCCAGGGTTGAAGCAGCCAGAGTGTTATCCGAGGATTTTTCCAATGCAAATAACCTAGAGACATATTCCTCCATCTATGAGAGGGCCAAGCACAGCATGGCGTATTGGCTCGAAAGGTTGCCGTCCGGACCCAGCCCCGGAGACGGTCACTAGTTTATTCAAGTTGTAAAAGTTTTTATAGCTGGGTTACACCCAAGAAAACAAGCATAGACAGAATTTTTTGTTCTTTTTTTTTTTTCCTTTCGTTGCTCGAGATATAATGTAGCTTTCGCTATATATATATATATATATATATATATATGGATTATACCGAACAATTGTAAATGGAAAATAAGATTCATTTATTTATTCTAATATGATAAGCCATTCTTTATGTTATCTATAATTCTCATATTTTGTTTGAGTAATGTTACTTTTCATATCCGTTGATGTGACATGTAATAAATGATTTTCTTTTTTTCTTTTTTCTTTTTAAGTATTAGAGATATTCTCTCAACAACTAAACTCATGGATAAGAAGATCATTCGATTCAAATACATTCATAACTTGACATTTTGTAAAGAACCCAAACAAGTTTTAAGGTGTTGAATGGATAGTTTGAAAACATGATAAACTAGGGTTTTAAAATACATGCCTTTAAACACGATCCAACTGTGCAATATTGCACAAAACAATCAATCATTGCTTTAAAACAATTGAACGATAGCACTATGCATGCAAATGAAATGTTGCCATTTAATTAATTAAGTTGAAGGAGGTTTATATAAGGGGCTAGCTTGAACCCTAGACCCCAATTTCCCCGATTTTCTAATACTCGACCCTAGAGAGAGGGAGAGGGAGAGAGAGGCCAATCTCTTAAGAGTGTACGTACTTCTATAGCTTGGAAAGCTTATACCTTTAAAGCGTGCCATGTCATATCCAATCATATAACGGCACTTCTCACCTATAACAAAATATATAAAGTATAAATATATTAAAACCAAAAATTTCAAATTTAAAAATGAAATCTAAAAACTAATTTTTGTAAAGAAAAAAATAAGCTGAAAGAGGGGTGGCCGAGCTACCCCCTTTGGCTAAAAGTGGGGGCCGGGGGTCTCTTTTTGGCTAAAATTTCTCAGTAAGACAAAAGAAACAAGGTACCTTTAGATTCAATAGTCCGAGAGCCACTAGCGTGAGTGAGCACAAGCCTGGCCTATATTGGGTCTTGGAATCCCGACAAGTGTTGAGGGTTGTTTGATCAGTACTAGGCTTCTCCAAGAAGAGATCAATGCCCGAGAATCTCAATAAACCTATGCTTGTCTCCATTGTGAGAGCTTCGTAATATGGCGAAGCCATTTGTGGGGGTTTGCTGGAAGAACAAGGACCAAGCTAGTAGATCAAGAAGCATCAGAGTCATGGCCAAATTGAGCAGAGTTGAGCATGAACAATGGTAGGGATATGGTTTAGAGGATGAGGACCTAAAATGAATTTTTGGGGTTGGTTGTCTCACCCCCAATGAACAAAGTCAAACTAGGTTGGAAGAATTTCTTTCAATCTAATCTATAAAAGTGACATGTGTCCCATGAACGTGTGAGATGCGCACGTTTTTTTAATTGCAAGGACAAAGTTGGAATAAATTTTATTAAAAACTCATTTACATTCAACATGTTATTAAAAAAAAGAACATGTCACTTTTATAAATTAGGTTAAAGGAAATTTCTCTAACCTAGTTTGGAGGAAAATTTTGTCTACCCCTAATTTGAGTAACAGGGGGTAGTGGTCCTAGTGGAACCGCACACTCTTCCAGCTTTTTATTTATTTATTTATTTATTTTTATTTTTAAGTTTTTGTTAGTTTATAATTTTATAAATCATGTTAAAAAGTGTCATGTTTAACAAAGTATCAATCTCCTTTAATTAACATGTTTAACATGATTTAAGCTCAACATAAATCAGTTTATCTTACTTTTAATTTGAGGGAAGCTGTTAAAGATTGAATTTGAAGCTCAGGGTCCGTTCTTGCATGTGTTGTCACTGCTACCATTTTCAAATCTTTCCTTTTGAAATTCAAGCCACGATCGAGCAAGGCCATTCTAATTAACTATCAAACTGTTCAAACGTTATAGCTAGCCGTTGACCCATTCGTACCTTGGAGCGCATGTAATGCAAACTAACACGGAAGACGTTATGCGAAAACTCCTTGGTCAACACGGAAGACGTCAGTGCCCACCAACACCCTGATGAGTCCAAAAAGACGGGTACCAACCCTTAACACTATAAATACCTTCACCTGTTAGTACTTTGTTGTACACATTCACGAACACTCAAAACCTCTCATTCAAGAGTGAAATATATAACGAAACCTCTCGCGCACAACTTATTTCAAGTAAAAGTTTCATCCATTCCAGCTTAAGATGAATTCCAGAAAGACTATAACCCTTTTGATCATCTTTGTCATCTTCACGGCCATCTTGAACGATGCGAGGGTTGAAGCAAGCAGAGTGTTATCAGAGGATTTTGCGACTTTTAATCATCTCGATACATATTCTTTCTACGAGAAGGCGAAGCACAACATGGCGTATTGGCTGGAGCGGTTGCCTTCCGGACCAAGCCCTGGAGCTGGTCACTAGTTTTTTTCCAATTTTGAAATGTCTTACAAAAATACATATTTGCCCTAAAGAAAACAAGCAAATACTGTTTTCCTACTCTTTTTTTTTTTTTTCGTGGTCAAGTATACAATATACACTGACAGTACTGTAACTTTTGTCATAGAATTTTAGGAAACAATTAATTGATGAACATGGGAATTAAAAGTTCATTTGTTTAATGAACTGTATATTGTTTCTAATTCCTAGTTTGTTTTTTCTTTGAGAAATGTTACAACATCTATTGCCATCTTTCTATGGTCCTTCTGAGGTGACAATTGTTTTTAAAAAGAAAAACACTACAACGTCTACAGACTTGAATCCTCTCCATTTCAAATGAAAAATGAGAGGAACAACTTAGTTGTTTTTAGAAGGCAATTTTATTATTTTTGGGCTCTCTATTTTTTATTTAGAAAAAAACACTCTCTTAAAATAATTAAATGGATCCCTTCAATTTCGAATGAAGCGGAGAGGATCCTTTTTTATGTCTACTGCCATCCTTCTGGACAATGACAGATCTACTTAAAGACCTGAATGGGCCGTGGCCACTGCAAAAGCTGTGAAAAAAAACTTACTCTTAAAGAAGTCTTGAATCGGAATCTGGCCCCTTCAAGCTTTGACTTTTCAAAATGAGCTAAACAAAAAATCTTTTGGACTTCAAGTAAAAAGTTGAAACAAAATAATATTTATTCTTTTCTAAATTTCTAATGAGTAAATGCAACTGGCTCACCGCCTACTTGACAAAATATTTCTTTTATTTTTCTGTTTTATAAGTGAGGAATAAAGCGGCGTCTTATTATTTGTGTTGTCTGGGACAATAGTTAAAAAAGGGTATATATTGGGTCAGTGTAGGGTAAAAAATTAAAATAAATATATACAACCACTAAAGAAAAAAAAATAAAATAAAACAAAACAAAACCACACAGGTTAGTGACGCCTGGCTTAATTAGTGTCGTTTCATCTTAATAACCTAAAGTGGCGATCGTACCATTGTCCTCTTTTCGGAAAGAGATTTCCTATAAGTTGTAATAATTACGTAAGTCTGAAGACTTACTAAGTAAATCTCACAGTATGAAATGAGCCAGTTATTTATGAATAAAAATAAATGTGCATTTCCAAGTAAGAAATTAAATGAGGTCTAACTCCTTGCTGCTCGGAGGAAGGCAAACCCAGGACCTGTTGTGCTTCCAGTTGCAGAGTAGGAGGCCCTCCTCACCGACAAACCTATTGTTGTCACTCCTTTGGCGGCAACTCCGCTCAACCCCACCGGTGTTGCTTCAACTACTACCATCCCTGTTGAGTCGGCCTCTCCTGAGCACTCGGGCCCCAACATACAGCATATCTTAAAGGAGATTGATCAGAAGTTGGACTCGGAGAGCTAAGTAGGAATGGAGCTCAATAAAAACAGGATGCAAGACGAGGCAGTGGAAGAGGAGGTGAGGCCTCGGGCCGAGGTGATGGAACTGGTGGGGCCTCAAGCCTTATCCCCAATTGTCGAGAGGCCTTATCCCTCACTGTTTGTGGCTGAGGCTACATCTCGGGCTCCATTGCCTGCTGCTAAGACCAACGCTGATGTGGTATTTTTGTGTCCAAAAATATCAATAATAAAAATAACCACTCGCAATAGGACGAATCTTTGTAGGATACGGCTATAGAGAGGGTGTCGAACCTCAAGGACTGCAGGGGTTTAATTATCAAAATTCAAAAGATTAAGATTAACTTAATTAAAAAGAGAATGATTTGTTTGTGTTAATTTAAAGTGCATAAAATAAATAGAAATAAAAAGAGTAAATATATGAGAAAGAGCGTAGGGTATTGACTTCACCTCTATCCGCACAACAATGGCTAATCATAATTAATCCTATAAATTCATTCTATGCATGTTATCAATAAACAAGAAACTACCTTATTAAAGAACAAGCATAATTTATCTTCGGTTGGCACGGATCGTCCACCTAACCACTAAGATGCGGTACGACCCGTTTTCCCTAGGTATAAATTATCAAATTCTATAACAGGATACACACAATCAATGAATAAGTGTAACCCATCTTCGGTTGGTACGGACTGTCTACCTAAATTACACTAAACTAGGGTGTAGTACAATCCGTCTTGCTTAGGCATGGCCTATCAAATCACATTGATCATATGTCAATTAAACCCATTGTATAACCATCATCCTCATAATCACAGAAAACAAGAATGATTTGAGATCAACAAAAGTAAAATACTTTCTAAGACAAGAGAAGAATTTCACAAATATTAATTTTGGAATTTAAGAACAATTGCATTTAATAATTAAGAACAAAATCAAAAGGTAGCAATTCTCATAGTTATACAATCAACATGCATAAATTGAAAAATCTAGAAATTAAATACAATTAAACCATTGTGCTTGGATAGGGTTACATCAACACCCCACGAAGGGGTTTAGCCGCTCATGATCTTCTGAGCTCCAAAGACAATTTACTGAATTTTTACTCTAAAAAACGGTGTTTTTTTCTCAATGCTTAGAGGCCTATTTATAGGGCTTAGGAGAGTCCTAGAAGCCCTAGTAATCTTAGAAATTTCAGAGATTTAAGTCCAAGTCCAATTATGATAAAGAAAACCTAAGTCCAAATCGGAATAGGATTCGCCTAGAATTGCGTTTCTATCTTACGGGACGATTTTGGCATTGCGGAGCTTCGAATTAGGAAAATACTATTTCATAATGAGTTGTAGAAATTTGAGTTAGCTTTTCAACTCTGCTTGAATCACCTCAATCGGATATTTGAAGTGAAAATTATGGCCAAAATACCGAGACATATGCAGAATTCAAATTTGAATTCAATCTGATTTTGACTCCAATTTGAGAAATTCCGAATTAATCCCTTCCTTTATTTGATTAAATTTAGCCACAACATATATGTCCTCTGTTATGATTGGCTACGCTTAATCATCTCAAAGTGTGCTTTTAAGCCCAAAATCAATGGAATTAATTGCATCTTTATTTATAACCTGAAAACACAAAAACAAAATAAAATCAAACAAATAACAACGCTAAGGAATTAACATATGCAAATTAAGGGGCTTGAATGTATAACATTCAGCGCTTATCAAAGGCCACCACATCTAGGGCCGAGGCTTCTTCAAGTTACTCCTTGGTGAAACCTCAAAACGTCGAGTGGACAAAAACCCAAGAAAATCAAATAAATAAAGACTTACATGAAAGTATTGATGTTCTTCATCGATGAGGCTTCATCCCCAACCATAGTGAGGGATTTAGCTCTACATAAAAATAAAACTGAAATTTAAAGAAAACCTAAACTAAAAAGAGAAAAACTGTAGAATTTTGCTCTCTGAAATCGTATATCTTTTCTTGAATGCAAAAACGTCTATTTATAGGCTTAGGAAAGTCCTAGAAGCCCTATTAAACCTAGATAATTCCGAGGTCTATCTCCCAGTCAAAATAGAAGTTTGAAATCGGAATAGGATTCGTCCAAATTTGTGTCCTTTAATTGCAGGGCGATTTTGGCATAGTAACCTTCTGAATTAGGAAAATCCTCTTTCACAACGAATTGTAGTATTTTGCGTTAGGTTTCCCATGCCACTTAAATCACTATAAGCCGATATTTGAGCGGAAAGTTATGGTGAAAATACTGAGATATATACAGAATCTGAATTTGAATCCAATCCGAAATCTTATTCGATCTGATCTTTTATCCAATTTAATCTGATTTAACCTTTTTCTTGGATTTAATTAAACTTAATCACATCTTCTAGGTCTTCTCAAAATATGCTTTCTTCCAAACTTTGCATTTTTCCCTTTAAAGCTGTAGTTTTTCTTTAATGACCTACAAAACACTAAAAATACAAAACTAACACAAAATATTAAATAACGACACAGCTAAAAGATTAACTAAGGTAAATAAAGGGGTCCAAATATGCAACATTTGGCACTTATCAAACACCCAAAAACTTACATTTTGCTAGTCCCTTAGCAAAACAAAACGAAAAACAAAATGAAAGCAAGAAACATAAATCATCTTTCGTGGGAGAGACGATTGCATTTAGCATATGCAATAAGCCTTTTAAACCCTTAGGCATCCCTAGTAGACGAGTGAAGTCTCGTGAAAGCTTAACAGGAATGATACCCGCAAACATTGTGCACTACGTTGTTAACAAGAAAGAAGTTTCACATAAACCATGGTTCTTATTCATGAGCATACTTAAAAAGACAAACGCTATCATCACTGTCAAAAGGAAATCTAAAATCAAATCACTCATAAATGGACAATTGAGACCTCATATGTTTTGAAAAGTGTAAAGTGTAATTAGCATACAATCATGAAGCTTTCAGCTTAAACTCAAGACAAGTTCCAAAAAAAATTTGTAAGACTCCCTAACAAATGAAATAGCCAATGCAAGATATACATTTATTTTTCATAGGCTCTGCAATGTCTAACTCCCCTAAGCTTTCTAATTGATCCATGTAACAAGTGTTAGGCCAATGACTCCCAAGTCAGGTGGCTTTAAGGCACTAGATGTAAAACATCCCTAAGGGCTTATTAACTTAAGTTAAAAAGGCTACAAAGTCATACTAGCCATATCATAAATCAACACTGAACTTCACACCTTTTGACGCGAACACTCAATGCTTAATGAGGCAAGATGTCCGGTTACTCAACGAAAAACTCAACATGATCTTTCTTTTCTTTTTTATTTACTTTTTTTTTTCCTTTTATATATATATCTTGCAAGCCAATGGTTATTCATCAATAGGTCATCCAACAAATCTCAAAGAGAACAAGCTTAAGCTCAAACATCATACCTCACAGAAAACATGCTAATGTGCTCATAAAAATTTATTTCAAAACAAGTGAAATCTCTTTTACTCAAAAATAAGTCAAAGGACTCAGACTTCAAATGACATAATGATGTATTCAACGCTTTAAGCAAGCTAATGAAATGTAAATCATAGTTACAATTTAATTCAAACTTGATAACAACATAGCACAATTTTTTTTTTTTTTTCAAAATCTTTTAACATATAAAGACAAATAAAAATAAACAAATAAAAACAAAAATAAATAGAAAAAGCGTTTTTCCATACCCCCAAACTTGAATTACACATTGCCCTCAATGTGTAATATAAAAAATACATTACCGGAAGTAAGGGAATCTGAGTGTGAACAAGGCTAGGGCGTCCCCCAAACTTAAACACCAAACACCCCTCAACAAAAACTAACAACAATATTTTTTTCACAGAAACAAAACATCAAAAGATCAATTGCTGTTAGAAACAAAAACAAATAAAAAGAAATGCAATATAATGAAAAATGAAAGAAAGAATTTGTGGAGTGAAGTACAGAAAATAAACTGGAGGAGAAAACTTTACAGGGCTTCCCCCTATCATGCGGATGTTCAACTAATCCCTTCCACCCCTTCTTCTTCAAAACTTCATACCCCTCTAGAAGGATATTTCGCCATCTTATATAGAATTGCTTGCTTTGAAAGATCTTCTTAGGAAAGTGGTTCCTAGATTTGTGTGCTTGTGTGCACAAGTCCTTGAGTATCTTGACATAAGATGGCTCTTTGAGACATTCAGGCGATGAAGCTTTGGGCTCTTGATGTGTCTCAAGAGGGACAGTGATGCAGGCAGGAGCTTCAGTACTCACTTCCATGTCACTGGGCAGATTAGCATCCATTGGAGGCTCACTATTCTCATGGTGCTCAACTTGCTCATCTTTCTCTTCCTCCTCTTTGTTACCCACAATTTCCTCACTCTCAAGTGTGATGGTGATTTGGGCATGCTCATGATAAGAATTTTTGGAATCATCCTCATCAATCATGTAGTGCCTTTCAGCCATCAGCTGACTTTGAAGCTCTTCTTCCTCTATTCTGTTTAAGTCAGCAACTAGATGACCGATCTGTCCTTCTATCTTGGTCATGGCCTGTTTAAGTTCTTGTATGTCTCTGTTGTTAGCCATGTTGGAATTCCTCATCTCCTGTACAACTTGATTGGTGAAATCTTTTAACTCTTGTATATCTTGGGAATTGCTTGTGGTAGTATTATTCATATCTTGTATATTCTTATCCATTGATTGCATGAATGCTTTCATCATGTCTTCTAGTGATGACTGTGGTGCAGGTTATGACACTTGAGTGATAGACTGATAAACAGGGGGTTGAGCTTGATGATTGAACTGCAGATATTCTAAATGGTGCAATTCATCAAATTGGTGAGCATAATTTCCTGTAGCCTAAGCTGATGTTGAGAAATCAAATTGATTGCTCCAATCCAGGTTGTAATAATTAGAATTCGAATCAAACCCCGGACTAGAGAAACTAGTGTTCATTTGTTCATATGAAAAGTTAGATCTAGCTGCCCTGATTTGGTCTAATTTGTCCCATAAGTCATTGAGCTCAGCTCGCAGATCTGGACAATTGTTTTCCTCATGATAATGATTGAAACAATATGAATACGATTTATGTGGGTAAAAATTTTGAGAGTAGTTAGTAGGAGCTGGTGTCCTACAACTAGGAGAGGCATTAAAATCATTAAAAGGAAAATTCATGTTTCCCCCTCACTTTTTAGCATGCAAATATCCCACATAAAACATTAACCATTAAATTTTTTTATTTTTATTTTATTTTTTAAAAAAATAAATAAATAAAACGATTAACTGCCTAAACAAATAAAACTAAAATTTAAAAACTCACAAAAAGCACTAAAAATAAATTTTTGGCAAAGATCTACAGAACTGCTGCAATTGCTACCTTTGCTGTGAGTGTGCTCGATCGCGCTGATGTGCGCTCGATCGCACTTGAGTGAAGATATGTTAAGTGCTAAAATATTCACATTTTCACCCCTTAACTTGCATGTTTTAATCCTTTGGTTTTAGTTAGTTAGGTCATTTTAATTCCTTTTTGTGTTTCCCATACTTTTGTAGGCTTTTGGAAGAAAATGAAGTAAATCTGAAAGATTTGGGCTCAAAGAGAGAAGATGGGAAAAATGGGAGCCCCTTGACATTGCGATCGATCATAGGATACCTGCGATCGAGCGCAATACCCCAAAAGACACAGCACGAAGCAGGCCACAAGCGATCGAGCGCACGACAGAAGAGGCTCGATCACAGACCTATGATCGAGCGCACACGGGTTGCGATCGATCGCACTAGTGCGCAGGAGACATATCAAGTGGCGGCCAGATTGTCATTCTTTCCATATTAGGGTTTTCCAACTCCCAATTGTAATAAATTTTGAAACCCTATGAAATTCCTAGGTTTACTAGTTTGTCAAGGACTTCTAAAGCCTATAAATAGACCCTTAAACCTCTAGAATATGTATGCTTTGTAAGGAGAAGAATAGGAGCTCTTCAATTTCGAGTTTCGGGTTTATTCTTTTCCTTTCTTTTCTTTTATTCTATGAAGATGTTTAACATCAACTTTACGTGTAACTAATTTAATTAGTAGGGCTAGATTGAAGCCCTAGTTATGTTTTGTTAATATTCAATATTGGCGCCTTTGTGATGATCTTGTTATGATATCTAACTTGATTAATACCTACTTTTATAAATTTCTCATATGTGTGTGCCTGATCAACATGTGCATGTGGTATGGACTAGTTAGTTAAATCAATTTGGATGACCGAGTCCTGGGTTTAACATAAGTAACAAAAGATATCCACACCGGATTCTTGGGTTAATCAACATGGGAAACCGGGAGTATACACCCATGCCCGAGGCCTCATGTGTTTGTCGATTTCCATAAAACATATGTCTTTCTAAAGAACAATTTAGTATATACCATGCTAAATCCTTTAGGAAAGAAAAGAGTTAGAGTATACACCCATGCCTAACTCGTTGCTTAGGAAAATCTATAGCTTAAGGAGTATACACCCATGCCCTTAGGTTGACAAACATTAGATAGACATAACTTGATCAAAACATTGGCATATTGATATATTAGCTTAATATAATTAGTGGTGGATATCAAAGCCCTACCTTTTTATCATTATCAATTCAAATTCAATCTTTGTTTTATTTTACTTTGGGAAATTAATTTAGACAAGATTCAGTATTCCTCGTGGGGATGACCCCGTATTTGCACACTATGCTACTATGTTAACCTCGTGCACTTGCGGGTAAAACATCTAGTTATTTGCCTATTAATTTAGGTAGGTAATTGTGGAACAACAAGATGCGGCAGTTAACGAGTGTAGGTGGGCTTGAGCTTGCTGTCTTGGTCCCTAGTGCGCTCGATCGTAGCAGGGCTGTGATCGATTGCACTAGCAGGGGTGTGCAGAAGGTGTTGCGGCAGAGCTGTAAAATAAGCCAAAAAAAAAAAAAAAAAAACCAAGAATTTTTTTTTTTTTATTAGTAACACGAATAAAACAAAATAAATTGCAGAAAAATAAAATCCTAATTATAACTAGTAGAAGAATAAAACTAATTTAGAAATAAATTGGTTTAAAAAATTGAACAATTCCCTGGCAAAGGCGCCAAAAACTTGTTGTGCAAATTTATTTAACGCACAAGTGAACGAATCGATTGTAGTTTAATGGATTACAAGTGCGAGGTCGATCCCACATAAAATTGTATTTTTGAAAGAACAATTTAAATCTGAACTAATTTTACCCTAACCTAGTTCTAAAAGGGTTTTGATTTTGGTTTTAAAAATTAAAAGACGAACATAAACTAATTAAAATAAACTAAAAGATAAAATACTAAGGTTTGGAAATTCACACTCACCGAATCATAACAACATACTTCCATGTTTATCAATATTAATCTGAAGTTCTTACATTTAAAATCTTAGATATATTTTACTATGCTTCAACAGTTAATCAAAACCATCCCATGTATCCGTTCATTAGACAAATCACAAGAGGAATCCAATATCAATTAAAACACCAAATGTATTCGTAGAACAAATCACAAGGGATATCCAATTATTTAGGAAAATAAAATCAAGCAATCAATGATGTGAAATTATCTTAAATCATTAAGTGTATCCTTGAATCACAAAAGATATTTAAGAATCACTACACACATTGAAAAGAAGTAAAACAATTGAAATATTAAACCCAATAAAATCAGATAAATAAAGATTTACATGAAAGTATTGATGTTCTTCAATGGTGAGGTTTCATCCCCAATCTTAGTTGGGGATTTAGCTCCACATAAAAATAAAACCTAAATCTAAAGAAAACCTAAACTAAAAAGAGAAAAACTGTAGAATTTTGCTCTCTGAAATTGTATATCTTCTTTTGAATGCAAAGAAGTCTATTTATAGGCTTAAGGAAGTCCTAGAAGCCCTATTAAACCTAGATAATTCGGAGGTATGTCTCCTAGTCAAAATAGAAGTCTGAAATCGGAATAGGATTCGTCCAGATTTGTGTTCTTTACTTGCAGGGCAATTTTGGCATAGTAACCTTCTGAATTAGTAAAATCCTATTTCACAACGAATTGTATTGTTTTGCATTAGCTTTCCAATTCCACTTAAATCACTTCAATCCGATATTTGAGTAAAAAGTTATGGTCAAAATACTAAGACATATACAGAATCTAAATTTGAATCCGATCCAAAATCTTATCCAATCTGATCTTTTATCCAATTTAATCTGATATAACCTTTTCTTGGATTTGGTTAAACTTAACCACATTATCTAGGTCTTCTCAAAGTATACTTTCTTCCAAACTTTGCATTTTTCCCCTTTAAAGCTGTAGTTTTTCTTTAATGACCTACAAAACACTAAAAACACAAAACTAACATAAAATATTAAATAACGACACAGCTAAAGGATTAACTAATGTAAATAAAGGGATCTAAATATGCAACATTTGGCACTTATCATGGACAGTGGGCAAGCCTCTGTCGAGGTTCGGTGGCCAGTTGCTGGGAAATCCCTTCCAAGCCCAAGTAGAATGGGTTCCCATTGAGAGTTTGGAGGGCGAACACAATCTCTTCGCTCAAGGAATGGCATAATCGATGCTCTTTAATTAGCTCTGTGTAAGTACCTCTCTCTCAATGAAAGCACCATTATTGTTTTCATATAACATTCTTTATGATCCTGACTGGTATTTTGATTTTCCCAAGGTGCCATGAAGTTGATGGTTCTGTACTGCCACTTTAAGAAGATTTTTTCAAGACTCAGCTTCAAAAATTGAGCGTTTGAAGAATAAACTTGCCGAGTCCGAGAATGCCAGATTAAAGGACACCTTGGCTTGGCAAGACAAAGAGCTCCTCCTTAGAGGTCAGGAGCAGTCGGTGTACAAGCTGAAGCTGCTAAGGCTGTTGCAGCTAAAGCACAGGCAGAGTCCAAGATCTCTGAGCTAATCGCCGAGTTGCAAGGTCTCCTGGCCGAGCATGAGCAGCTTCAAAAAGACCACTCCATTGTCAAAGAGGATCTAAGTCAATTGGAAGAGAAGCATGCTGGGGTCTTGAACCAATTGAAGGGAGCTCAAACCAAGGCAGCCAGTCAAAAGACCAAGTTCGAGGAGGCAGACGAGGGTCGGACAGTTGCAGAAGCGAGGCTCAAATTTTTCAAAGAAAACTCGGTGAGACAAAGGTGCAACTACAAGATACCGAGGCCCGAGCTGCGAACTATCTCAAGTAGCTGTCATTCGCCTCATGAACTCGGGATAGTGCCTGGGCAGACGGGATCATCCTTAGTTTTGAAACCTTTCGAACCTGGTCCAATGACCCTGCTCGCACTGTGGACCTCAACACTATGAAGCTTGAAAGCATTTTGCTATCTGAGGAGGTGTTGAAGCAGCTTATCAACCTCGGGCAGGAGTTGATGCCTGACGCTGTAGGGATAGACAAGTTTGCGCATAAGCCATTCAATGACTCTGAGGATGCATCTTCAGACAGTGATGACGAGACCACTCCTGGCGATGGTGCAGAGACCACTCTTGGAGATGGTGCCGAGACCACTACTGCGGCTTAGACCGCTGCTGCTGACCCCAAGGGGGATAATTTGTAGATAGACTTATGTTTTATTATAAACACCTATCCTCATGTATACATACATTTTGAATTTTTTTAATGAAAGATCCTTTTGTTCATCAACTGTTAGTCATTTCATTACTTGCAACAAGATTATTTAATATAACCTAATTACTTTGCAATTTGAAAATAACATAAGTTTGATGTTTATTGATTACTTCTAGCAATCTTAAAATAATTCACGAATTACCTGTGATTGCTTGGTAGAGTGCTTTTGGCCGAGTGCAGGACCACAGGTAAATTACCTCGAACAGTCCTTCTTCAGAGGCTTTATGTTCTCGGTTATATTCCGGAGACTGTTTAACCTTTTTTGAACAATCCTACTTCAGAGGCTTCATGTCCTTGACAGGTTAAATTTGGAAAAATATCCTAGTTATGTCTCGCCGAGTTCAATCTCTGGAAACTCTTAGGGTTTTTTTTTTAAGGCTCGGCCCTAGAATTACCGTACTTCAGAGGCTTTTTAATTCTAGGTTACACCAAGTTTGAAGAGAGCGTCTTCGGCTATGTCTACTTCAGACTCGAGAAAGCCTTTTCGGCTGTATTTCCTGAGAATGAGTTTTTGAACAATCCTACTTTAGAGGCTTTATGTTCTTAAGGTTAACCTATTTTCAAACAATCCTTCTTCAGGGGCTTTATTTTCTTGACATTAACCTTTTTTGAACAATCATTCTTCAAAGGCTTTATGTTCTTGATAGGTTAAACTTGAAAAGGTGCCTTAGTTATGCTTCCCAAGTTTAATCCCAGGAGAGCTCTGATAAGTGCTAAAATATTTATATTTTCAGCCCTTAACTTGCATGTTTTAATCCTTTGGTTTTGGTTAATTAGGACATTTTACTGCCTTTTTGTATTTTCTTTGTTTTATAGGCTTTTGGAAGAAAAGAAAGCATTTCTGGAAAAATTCCAAGCTTAAAGGGACAAATTGGGAAGACCTAGAGGATATGGTTAAGCTTAACCAATCATGGTTAAAGTTTAATCAAATAAAGGAAAGGATTAATTCGGAATTTCTCAATTTGAAGTCAAATCGGATTGGATGCAAAATTGGATTCTGAATACATCTCGGTATTGTGACCATAACTTTCATCTCAGATATCCGATTGAGGTGATTCAAGCGGCATTGGAAAGCTAACTCAAACTACTACAATTCATTGTGAAATAGCATTTTCGCAATTCGGAGCGCCGCAAGGCCAAAATCACGCCGCAAGATAGGACCGCAATTCTGGGCGAATCCTATTCCGATTTGGGCTTAGGTTTTCTTTATCCTAATTGGGCTTGGACTTAAATCTCCGAAATTCCTAGGATTACTAGGGCTTCTAGGGCTCTCCTAAGCCATATAAATAGACCTCTAACCCTCACAATTGGAGGAGGCCGTTTTAAGCTGAATTACGACGTATTGCCGTGGGGAAGCTTTTGCTTTGTTTTCCATTGTAAGTTTTATTCTTTCGATGATGACAATTCAATTGGTGATTATTTTTGTTATCATGAGAGGCTAAATCTTTCAACTAAGGTTGAAGATGAAGCTTCGTCATTGACAAACTCATGTATTCTCGTATTTTGTTTATACAATTTTGACTTCGAATAAGGATGTTGTAGATTTTCATTCAATTGCTTGATTTATATCTTTTAATTGAATGTGATGAACTATTATGTGTTGGAGTTGGATATTTGATGTGTTTCATCATTCGGATACATCAAATCATTCGATTGAAATCGGATATCCGTTGTGATTCGTTAACCAAACGGATACATAGGATGATTTAATTTCGAATCGGATATTTGTTGTGATTTGTAAAAATGGGTGGATTCATTGAATGATTTAAACTTGATATTTGTAAAACATCGAATATAGTTTTTCGATTGTAGGAACAAATACGAGAATATAGAGTTAAGATTTGGCGAAGTGAATTCTAAAACCTTAGTGTTCTTTACCATTTTATTTCATTATTTTCTTTAGTTTATGTTTTATTTTGCACGACAAAAATCACAAAATTCGGAACTAGGTTAAAATAGAGTTGGTTTAAATAGAAATTGGTTTACACAACACAAATCCCTGTGGATCGACCTCGCACTTGCACACACACTATATTGCACACGACTCGTGCACTTGCGAGTACAATTAAATTTGTACATCAAATTTTGGCGCCGTTGCCGGGGATTTGTTTGTTTGTGAAATTGATTTTTATTTGAATTGGTTTTATTTTTCTACTAGTTGTTTTATTTTTGCAATTTTATTTTATTGTATTTGTATATTGTTGTTGAATAGTTAGTTCTATTTTTTTTTTTTTTTTTTTGGTTGTTTGTGTTCTTTCTGTGATTATTCATTGTTGTTTAATCAGTTTATTTGAACACTCGAGATTGGTGTATGCTTGGTCGGAGATCCCTAAACTTAGATTTGACACCTTTAGATCCCGACATTGATAGAACTCTTAGGAGAACTCGGAGAGCACCTGTTGAGAGTGAGGATAGAGGTGAAATGGGAGACCAACAAGATAACTTAGAGGAACCTAGGGTTGAGCATGAGGATGCTAGAGCTGGAAATCCCGAGCAAGCTAGAGCTTGGAATGTGGACTTCACTACGTCACTTAGGGAGTTGTTCGCACCTGTGGACTTCACTACATCCCATTCGTGTATAGTGTTGCCACCAACCAATGCTACTCATTTTGATTTGAAACCTCATGTCATCCAACTCCTACCATCGTTCCATGGTCTAGAACTTGAAAATCCTTATAGTCATGTAAAGAAATTCAAGGACATATGCGCCACTTTCAAATTTCAAAATTTCTCCGAAGAGTCTGTTCATCTCAGACTATTTCCTTTCTCTCTACAAGACAAAGCTAGGGCATGGTTGGACTCCAACACGCCCGGATCCATTACATCTTGGGAAAGCTTGTTAAGCAAGTTCTATAACAAGTATTTCCCAATGTCAAAGGTCAATGAATGCAGAAAGGAAATATGCTCCTTCACTCAAGAGGAGGATGAGAAATTTTCAGAGTGTTGGGAAAGGTTTAAGGAGTTGTTGATAAGATGCCCCCCACATGGATATGAGAAGTGGAGACTCGTTCAATTTTTCTACCAAGGATTGACCCAATCCAACCGTAGTATGATCGAGTCAATGAATGGGGGAGCATTCTTAAGTTTGACAGGGGATGCAGCATATAAGGCATTAGACAAGTTGTCCGACAGCTCACAGCAGTGGGATTTTTCGAGTTGTCGGGATAAATCTGCCCGTATTCCCAAGAAAGGTGGCATCTATGAGGTTAAGGAGGACACTGATTTGAGGATAAAGATAGATGCTCTGACCAAGAAGGTTGAAGCCCTTGCAGTGGGTCAATCCGTAAATGCCGCCAACACTTTCAATGTTGATGGCTGTTCAATTTGTGCTAATCCTATGCACTTAGCACAGAATTGTCCATTTTCACCGGCTTTTGCCGAGTGCGCCATGGAACAAGTGAACGCCTTTAATGACTTTAGGAAGCAAGCAAGCGGACCATACTCAGAGACATACAATCCAGGGTGGCGGAACCACCCTAATTTCTCATGGAAGCAGAGCCAACCAATGAATCAAGGATTTCCCTCACAGAATCATGGTCGTTCAACTCAACCAGTGCAACATCCTGCATCTTCGTCACAATCATCGCTGGAGGAAACGATGAAGGCATTCATACAATCGAATAGCCAGACCATACAAGAGCTTAAAAACTCTACCATGGCAAATACCCAAGCAATAGATGAAGTAAAGAATGCCACCATGGTTAACACCCAAGCAATTGCGAAGATGGAGAGTCAGATTGGACAGATAGCCAATCACTTGGGTGAGAGAGAAAAAGGGAAATTGCCCAGTCAGCCCGTGCCCAACCCAAAAGGTCAATATATGGTTGGGAATTCCTCAAATCCTGCACACGGACAAGAACATGTGCAAGCAATTGTCACTCTGAGGTCAGGAAGACAAGTGGACAATCAGGTGGTTGAGAAAGAAGAAGACCCTGTAGGGCAAGAAAAGGAAAAGAGTGGCAACAAAGAGAAGAGAGATGCCGAGCCATCTACAGCCACACCCATTATTGAGGACCCTCCTAGGTCATTTATGCCGAAAGCACCTTACCCTAAAAGGTTGCAAGCCCCCAAGAAAGGAGGGAAGTTTGAGGACATTTTAGAAGTGTTCAAGCAAGTCCAAATCAATATTCCATTTTTGGACGCCATCCAACAAGTGCCTTCTTATGCGAAGTTCTTGAAGGATTTGATCACAGTTAAGAGAAGAACAAATGTCCCAAAGAAAGCATTTATGACCGAGCAAGTTAGCTCCATCCTTCAGTGCAAGTTGCCCATTAAGTATAAGGACCCTGGGTGTCCTACCATCTCTTGCACGATAGGAGTCAGTCGAATTGAGAAGGCTCTTTTAGATCTTGGGGCGAGTGTGAATCTCCTACCCTATTCAGTTTACCTACAATTAGGGTTAGGGGAACTGAAGCCCACGTCCATGACACTTCAATTGGCTGATAGGTCAGTTAAGATACCACGGGGAATCATTGAGGATGTTTTGATCAAGGTGGATAAGTTTTACTTCCCCGTGGACTTCATTGTGCTAGACACAGAGCCGGTCAAGAATGTTGGCATTCAAATACCGGTGATTCTAGGGCGACCATTCTTAGCTACGGCTAACGCCCTGATTAATTGTAGGACAGGGGTGATGAAGATTTCCTTCGGAAATATGACAGTGGAGCTGAATATCTTTGATATCAGCAAACAACCATTGGAGTATGATGAAGTGAGAAATGTATGCTTGATAGAGGAGATTATGGAAGAGACAGTGAATGAATCAAGCATAGAAGACCCCTTGGAGGCATGCTTTGCTCAGTTCGGAGAGGATTTAGATTTGGACAAGTTGCTTGAGCAAGCATATGCAATTTTGGAGACTGCTCCTCTGGTGAGCAGTGAGACGGAGGAGACAACAACACTTGATCCCCCAAAGAAGGAACTTAAGCCTCTACCAGATAACCTTAAGTATAAGTTCCTAGGTCCAGCAGATTCTTTGCCTGTGATTATAGCTTCGGATTTGGTTGATGCTCAAGAGGAAAAATTGCTAGAGGTGTTAAGACAGCACAAGGAAGCTATCGGTTGGACCATTGAGGATATCAAGGGGATCAGTCCCTCGGTGGTGATGCACAAGATACATTTAGAGGAGAATGCCAAGCCATCGAGGGAGCCACAGAGAAGGTTAAACCCAACTATGCAAGAGGTTGTGAGGGCTGAAGTGATTAAGTTGTTGGATGCAGGGATCATTTATCCAATCTCGGATAGCAAGTGGGTAAGCCCAATTCATGTTGTGCCAAAGCGGGCTGGATTGACGGTAGTAAAGAACAAGGATGATGAGTTGGTCCCAACTCGTATTCAGTCCGGATGGAGAGTTTGCATAGACTACCGCAAGCTAAATGCCGCCACAAGGAAGGATCATTTTCCACTCCCATTCATTGATCAGATGGTGGAATGTTTGGCTGGGCACGCATACTATTGCTTCTTGGATGGTTATTCTGGATATAACCAGGTCCCTGTGGACCCCGAAGATCAGGAGAAGACAACATTTACCTGTCCTTTTGGGACTTTCGCCTACCGTCGCATGCCCTTTGGGTTATGCAACGCACCCGCTACTTTTCAGCGGTGCATGATTAGTATTTTTCCAGACATGGTAGAGCGTTTCTTAGAGATTTTCATGGACGATTTCTCTGTCTTTGGTTCATCCTTTGATGAGTGTTTGCACCGCCTGACTTTGGTATTAGTACGGTGCAAGGAGAAGAACCTGGTGCTCAATTGGGAGAAGTGCCATTTTATGGTCAAGCAAGGTATTGTATTGGGGCACGTCATATCTCAGAGGGGGATTGAGGTTGATAAAGCGAAGGTGGATTTGATTTCCAACCTTCCACCCCCACGTACAGTGAAGGAGGTTCGCTCTTTTCTGGGCCATGCAGGATTCTACAGGCGGTTTATCCAAGACTTTAGCAAGATTGCCAGGCCTTTGTGCAAGTTGTTGGTGAAGGATGCCCCATTTGTATTTGATGAGGATTGCCAAAGAGCATTTGGGGACCTTAAGAGCATTCTGACGTCCACACCCATTATTCAGCCACCCAATTGGGGTGTACCTTTTGAGATCATGTGTGACGCATCGGATTATGCCGTTGGAGCTGTTTTGGGGCAGCGTATTGATAGACTCCCCCATGTCATTTACTATGCGAGCAGAACTCTGAACGATGCACAACTCAACTACTCCACCACGGAGAAGGAGTTGTTGGCAGTCGTTTTTGCGCTAGACAAGTTCAGATCCTATTTGCTAGGATCTAAAGTCATCATCTTTTCGGATCACGCAGCATTGAAGTATCTTTTTTCCAAAAAAGATGCTAAATCTCGTCTGATCCGATGGATTTTGCTACTTCAGGAGTTTGACATAGAAATTCGGGACAAGAAGGGTTCCGAAAATGTGGTGGCGGATCATTTGTCTAGATTGACTGTGGATTACACTGAGGACGCCAGCCCCATTTCGGAGACTTTCCCTGATGAGCAATTGATGCACATTGCTCATGAGCCCGCACCATGGTTTGCTGACATAGTGAACTATCTTGTCACCGGCCAACTACCTCAGCAGTGGGGGCGACAAGATAGGTCCAAATTTTTGTCCGTGGTGAAACATTTTTTCTGGGACGATCCTTACCTGTTCAAGTATTGTCCTGATCAGATCATTAGGAGGTGTATACCTGAGCATGACCAATCCAATGTCATCTCCTTTTGTCATGATCATGCTTGTGGAGGCCATTTCAGTGCTAAGAAGACCGCTGCCAAGATTTTGCAGTGTGGATTCTATTGGCCTACCCTTTTCAGAGACGCCCACGCTTATTGTATATCTTGTGAGCGTTGTCAGAAGCTAGGGAGTATCTCTAGAAGGAATATGATGCCCCTCAGTCCCATTCTGATTGTGGAGATTTTTGACGTATGGGGCATCGATTTCATGGGACCTTTCCCGAACTCCTTTGGCTATCTGTACATCTTGGTTGCTGTGGACTATGTGTCCAAATGGGTGGAGGCGGTTGCATGCAAGACCAATGACCACAGAGTTGTGGTCCAGTTTTTGAGAGACACTATCTTTGCTCGTTTTGGTACGCCTCGAGCAATTATAAGTGATGGAGGTAAGCATTTTTGCAATCGGATTTTTGAGCAGTTGATGAAGAAGTATTTCATCACACATAAGGTTGCCACCCCGTATCACCCACAGACGAGTGGACAGCTTGAAGTTTCCAATCGCGAGATCAAGCATATTTTGGAAAAGACGGTAAACCCCAATCGAAAAGATTGGTCTATGCGATTGAGTGACGCACTGTGGGCATATAGGACAGCTTTCAAGACCCCGATTGGGATGTCACCCTATCGGCTTGTGTACGGGAAGGCATGTCATCTTCCCGTGGAGTTGGAGCATAGAGCATATTGGGCCATCAAGCAGCTGAACTTCAATCTTTTGAAGGCTGGCTCACAAAGGAAGCTCCAACTCAATGAATTAGAGGAGCTGAGGAATGATGCTTATGAGTCTGCACGGTTGTACAAGGCACAGATGAAGAAGGCTCATGACCAGAGCATTTTGAGACGATCTTTTGAGCCTGGTGAGAAAGTCCTTCTTTACAATTCACGGCTGCATCTTTTTCCAGGCAAGTTGAAATCTCGGTGGACAGGCCCATTTATCATTCGGACAGTTTTTCCTCATGGGGCCATCGAGATTGAGGATCCTCAGAATGGTAACACCTTCAAGGTAAATGGACAGAGATTAAAACCATTCTTAGAGTTGAGGAGTAAGGAGATTGAGACGACATTGTTGGAGGATCCGAGTTATTCTGAGTGATTGTCGTCTTTTGTGGAGAGTCTGGCTGAAGACTTAAAACTTAGCGCTTGTGGGAGGCAACCCTCATTCTTTCCCTTACCATTTTATCTTGTTTGTTTGTTTCTGTTGTGTTTTTCAGGGCAAGTGTCTGCCATTCAAGTTTGGGGGAGCATTCTCCTATATTACACCCGACTTGCGCCGCGCACCTGGTATTGTATCTCTGGACCCATTGGGGACAATGTGTCATTTTAGTTTGGGGGTGGGGTAGACATTTCTCTGTCTTTTTCCTTAATTATTCGTGTTGTTTTGTTATATATATATATATATATATATATATATATATATATATATATATATATAATAAAAAATAAAAAATAAAAAAAATCTGCTATGTTATTGATTAAGCAAGGATAACACCTATTCTGTGGTTTGCATGTCATTGGTCTGTTTAGCATTTTGAACACAGCATGTCAGTAGGAATCTGAGTCTTTTGACTCATTGTTGGATTAGAGAGATTTCACATGTTCGAGTTTATCACCACGAGCACACTAGCACAGAATCGGTGAGGTATAAGATTTGACTTGATTAGGGTATATTTTGAGATAGGTAGGATGAAGTGTGATGAAACCATGGCTTGAAAAAAAAAAAAAAAAAAAAAAAAAAAAAAAAAAAAAATCAAATCAGTTTGAGCTTCTCATTGAGTAACCGGACCTCATGCCTCACAAAGCATTGAGTGTTCGCGTAAAAAGATGAGAAACCTAACTTGGTTGGTTGTATGGCTAGTTTGGCTTCGTAGCCTAGTTGACTTGAGTAATTAAGCCCTTAGGGATGTTTCTACATCCAGTGCCCTAAAACCATTTGGTTTGGGAGTCTCTGGCCCAACACTCGTTACATGGGTCAATTAGAAAGCTTAAGGAAGCTAAGCATTGCACAGCCTATACAAAAAAAACAAAAAAAAAACAAAATAAAATAAAAATAAAAAATAAAAATAAAAATTAAGCCTTGGTTGTTTCATCTGAGCAAATTCCTATCACATCTAAAGTACACCCAAGTTTGAGAATAAATTGAAGCCTCCGGATTTTATGTTAGTCTCACATTGCACTTATTGGAACATGTGTTGTCTCAAATTTCCATCTTTGAGTTGAATGATTTGTGCTTATCTTGATGATGTGATTGTGGTGTTCGTTATGATAAACCTACTCATGATGTTAAAAACCATGTGTTTGTGTGGAAGTCCTTGTTTATGAAATAACATAGTGCATAAATGTTTGTGGGTATCATTCCTGTTAAACCCTCACGAGACTTCACTCGTCCTCTAGGGATACCTAGAGGTTTAAAAGGCTTGTTGCATGCGCTAAATGCAATCGTATATCCCACGAAAGATGGATTTATCTTTTGTTTTCTGTTTTTCCATTCTTGTTTTTAGTTTTGTATTGCTAAGGGACTAGCAATATGTAAGTTTGGGGGTGTGATAAGTGCTAAAATATTTATATTTTCAGCCCTTAACTTGCATGTTTTAATCCTTTGGTTTTGGTTAATTAGGACATTTTACTGCCTTTTTGTATTTTCTTTGTTTTATAGGCTTTTGGAAGAAAAGAAAGCATTTCTGGAAAAATTCCAAGCTTAAAGGGGCAAATTGGGAAGACCTAGAGGATATGGTTAAGCTTAACCAATCATGGTTAAAGTTTAATCAAATAAAGGAAAGGATTAATTCGGAATTTCTCAATTTGAAGTCAAATCGGATTGGATGCAAAATTGGATTCTGAATACGTCTCGGTATTTTGACCATAACTTTCATCTCAGATATCCGATTGAGGTGATTCAAGCGGCATTGGAAAGCTAACTCAAACTACTACAATTCATTGTGAAATAGCATTTTCCCAATTCGGAGCGCCGAAAGGCCAAAATCACGCCGCAAGATAGGACCGCAATTATGGGCGAATCCTATTCCGATTTGGGCTTAGGTTTTCTTTATCCTAATTGGGCTTGGACTTAAATCTCCGAAATTCCTAGGATTACTAGGGCTTCTAGGGCTCTCCTAAGCCATATAAATAGACCTCTAACCCTCACAATTGGAGGAGGCCGTTTTAAGCTGAATTACGACGTATTGCCGTGGGGAAGCTTTTGCTTTGTTTTCCATTGTAAGTTTTATTCTTTCGATGATGACAATTCAATTGGTGATTATTTTTGTTATCATGAGAGGCTAAATCTTTCAACTAAGGTTGAAGATGAAGCTTCGTCATTGACAAACTCATGTATTCTCGTATTTTGTTTATACAATTTTGACTTCGAATAAGGATGTTGTAGATTTTCATTCAATTGCTTGATTTATATCTTTTAATTGAATGTGATGAACTATTATGTGTTGGAGTTGGATATTTGATGTGTTTCATTCTTCGGATACATCAAATCATTCGATTGAAATCGGATATCCGTTGTGATTCGTTAACCAAACGGATACATAGGATGATTTAATTTCGAATCGGATATTTGTTGTGATTTGTAAAAATGGGTGGATTCATTGAATGATTTAAACTTGATATTTGTAAAACATCGAATATAGTTTTTCGATTGTAGGAACAAATACGAGAATATAGAGTTAAGATTTGGCGAAGTGAATTCTAAAACCTTAGTGTTCTTTACCATTTTATTTCATTATTTTCTTTAGTTTATGTTTTATTTTGCACGACAAAAATCACAAAATTCGGAACTAGGTTAAAATAGAGTTGGTTTAAATAGAAATTGGTTTACACAACACAAATCCCTGTGGATCGACCTCGCACTTGCACACACACTATATTGCACACGACTCGTGCACTTGCGAGTACAATTAAATTTGTACATCAAGCTCTTTGGCTTTATTCTTCAGACTTTGAATGCTATTGTAATCTTGGGAGACTCTTTTATTTAATGAAATGAAATTTACAATGTAAAACAGGTCCCTTTATTACAATAACTTAGATAAAGTACTTTTTGAGGTGCTCAGCATTCTATGGCCTGGGGAGTGCTTTTCCTTCAGAATCTTCGAGGTAATACGCTCCCACTGTTCAGCTCTCGATCACCTCGCAGGGTCCTTCCCAGTTTGTAGCTAACTTCCTTTCAGCTGGGTCCTTGGTAGCAATGGTGACTTTTCGTAAAACCAGATCTCCCACCCTAAAGCTTCTGTGCTTAACTATCTTGTTGAAGTACCGAGCCACTTTTTCTTGGTAAGCTAACATGGTTACTTGGGCTTGATCTCATTTCTCCTATAGCAAGTCCAAATGTAGTTGGATACCCTCATCATTAGTGTCGGGCCAAAAGGTTTCTACTCGGAAATTGCTCAACCCCACTTCAGCTGGAATGAATGCCTTTGTTCCAAAGGCTAAAGCATATGGGGTCTCCAGGGTTGGAGTTCTTTTCGTAGTTCGGTACACCTATAAGACTTCTGGAAGATCATCTGCTCAATCTCCTTTACAATCTCCAAGTTTTTTCTTCAAAATTTTGAAGATCATCTTGTTGGTGACTTCTACTTGTTCGTTAGCCTGGGGATGCCCCAGAGATGAGAATTAGCTTCATATGTGTAGTTTGGCACACCATTCTCGAAATGAATCGCAGTCGAATTGCTTTTCATTATCCGTGACACATACATGTGGATTGCTATATCGGCAGATGACGTTCTTCCATAAAAACCGCTCTATGCTCTTGGCTTTGATGTTAGCTAGGGTTCTACTTCTACCCATTTGGTGAAGTAATCTACAGCCACTACTGCAAATTGAACACCCCCCTTTCTAGGAGGTAATGGTCCCACTATATCTACTCCCATTGTGAGAAGGGACATGGTGAGGACATTGAGATTAATTCCTCAGGGGGCTACTTGGTAAAGTTGGCAAAGTGCTGGCACTTGTCACAATTTTGGATTGTCTTTATCGAGTCTCGACTCATGATCGGCTAGTAAATGCCTGCTCGGACTACTTTGTGTGCCAGCACTCTTACCCTTGCATGACTGCTGTAGACGCCCTCATGGATCTCATGAAGGATGTAATCACCTTCTTCCCTAGAGACACATTTGAGGAGTGGTAGTGTGAAACCCCGTTTGTATAGGGTCCCATTTACCATGTAAATCTAGCAGCTTTGGTCCTCAATTGGGTCGCCAGTTTCTTATGAGACGGGAGGGTTCCCCTCTCCAGGTATTCCACTATCTCCTTTTGCCATTCGGGTATCACCTCGGTTGCCGATACTGAGACCGTCTTGGCTATGGCAGGTTGTGTTAGGATTTGGACTTGTTCTTTAGGTTCTCCTATGTCATCACTTGTCGTCGAAGCCATCTGAGCTAGATGGTCAGCACTTTCGTTCTCCTCCCTTGGGATCTTTTATGATGCAAAATTTATTGAAAGAGTTCAGCATATCTTGTACTTTTGATAAGTACAGCTTCATCTTCTCTCCCTTAGATTCAAATTCACCTTGGATATGTCTGACAATTACTTGAGAGTCGCTTCGTAATTCTACGATTTCGACTCCCATTTCAAGAGCCAAGCTTAGTCCTACCAAGACTGCTTCGTACTCGACTTCGTTGTTGGTAGTCTTGAGCTCCAACTTCAACGAACTTCGCAGCTCTTCTCTGTCGGGTGTGATTAACACTACTCCGGCTCCTCCATGTCTTCTTGGGGATGACCCATCCACATAAATCACCCACTTCTCATCCCTTAGCCATTCTTCAGTGTCGGTCAAATTGGTGAATTCTGCTAGAAAATCCACCAATGACTGACCTTTGATGGCATTTCGTGGGAGGAATTCAATATCAAATTCCTCGAGTTCAATCGCCCAGTTAGCCAATTTGCTAGATAGATCTAATTTCTGTAGCACTTTTTTCAATGGGTACTCAGTTAGAACTCTTATGCTGTGGGCTTGAAAGTATGGCCGAAGCTTCCTTGATTCAATAGTCATAGCGAAGGCCAACTTCTCCATTTGGGGATACCTTTCCTCGGCTCCTCTCAAGGCTCAACTAACAAAGAATACTGGCTTCTGTATGCCTTCTTTTTCTCGGATGAGAGCTGCATTGACTGCCATTGGAAAGACGGCTAGTTACAAATACAATGCTTCTCTGGGAATAGTTCAGCTCAACAGAGGTGGACTAACTAGGTACTTCTTCAGATGTTCGAAGGCTTCTTCACATTTCTCAGACCACTCAAAGGCTTTCCTCAAGATTTTAAAGAATGGAAGGCATTTGTCGGTTGACCGAGAGATGAATCGGTTAAGCGCTGCAATTCTACCTGTTAACTGCTAAAGTTGCTTTGTGTTCATAGGGGATTGCATATCCAGGACTGCTTAGATCTTTTCAGGGTTGGCCTCTATTCCTCGGTTTGACACCATGTAACCGAGAAATTTTCGTGATGACACTCCAAACTCGTACTTTGCGGGATTCAGCTTGATCCTGTACTGCTTCAACGTCTTAAACGTTTCTTGTAAATCATATATATGATCCTGCAGCGGAACACTCTTGACTAGCATGCCCTCGACATAGACCTCCATGTTGCGTCTGATCTGTTCTCTCAACATCTTGTTTTCTAGTCTTTGGTGCGTCGCCCCTACGTTCTTCAGGCCGAAGGGCATGACTTTGTAGCAATACAAGCCTCGGTCTGTTATGAACGCAGTCTTCTCTTGATCTTTTGGATGCATACAGATCTGGTTGTAACCAAAGAAAGCATCCATAAAACTAAGCAAGTCATACCTGGCTGTCGAGTCCACCATAGCGTCAATATGAGGCAAGGAGAAGCTGCCTTTCGGACATGCTTTGTTGAGGTCGGTAAAGTCCACACACATTCTCCACTTCCCGTTGGATTTCTTAACCAATAAAACTTTGGCTAACCAATCGGGATAGTAGACTTCTTCGATGAACCGAGCTTTAAGTAACTTCTCTACTTCTTCAGCTATAGCCATATTTCGCTCTGGAGTAAACTTTCTTCTCTTTTTCTTCACCGGCTTCATACTCGGATCCACATTGATCCGGTGAAGTATGTCCTCAGGGTTGATTCTTGGCATGTCTTTATGAGTCGATGCAAATACCTCCATGTTTTCTTGGAGGAAGGTGGCGAGACCAAGTCAAACTTTTGGGGTGAGTTGTGTCCCGATCTTCACAACTTTACCTTCCCCTATAACTATATCCTCCAATGGATCGGCTGATTCACCTTTCAGTTCATCCTTGCTTCTGCTACACATTGTGCTGATTGTTAGAGTGGGGTTTGAGGCCTTCTTGAGAGAAGTGTTGTAACATTTTCTTGCTGCCACCTGATCTCCTTTCACTTCTCCAACTCCTTCTTCTATAGGAAACTTCATCATTAGGTGATAAGTAGAAGTTGCAGCCTTCAACTTGTTCAAAGCTGGCCGACCGATGATTGCGTTGTAGGTAGACGGTGGGTCAACCACCAAGAAGTCCACCATGATAGCTGATTTCTTGGGAAATGTTTTTGCTGTTCCATGGAAGGAGATGAGTCCTTAGGGTTGGACTTGCTCTCCTATAAATTCAACCAAAAATGAACCAAACGGTTTGATCCTGTCACGATCAATGCCCATTTGTTTAAAAATCGGCCAATAAAGAATATCGGCTGAGCTTCCATTGTCCACTAAGATTCGGTGGATCACATGGTTAGCTACCGTTAATGTTATCACCAGCGCGTCATCATGGGGCATCACTACCCCTTAGCATCTTCCTTAGAAAAGGACAAAACAAATGAATTCTTCTTGATGGCCTTAGGAGGCCTTTGCAGAGACAAAACCTCTTCATGTTGAATGCGTCATGCATGAGCCTTCCTTGTTCAATTAGACTCTCCTTTGCCAGCTATCCCACCAGAGATAGTGTGGATCTCACCTATTACATCCTGATTCTGAGGCGGTGGATTGCATCCCGATTGTTTCTCTGTTCAACCTGCCGATTGTGTATCAGCTCAGAGTACCAAACATTCCTCTGACCAGCATCTTGTCTCTGCCTCATCTCCCAATCTCCGAGAGCCTCTCGGTTTCCTTCACGCAATGGGAGCTCCTGAGGGTTTCTACCCCTATTCCTCTGATCTGCCAGGAATCTTAACAACTTACCACTCCTGATCTGGTTTTCAATCTTCTGGCATAAGGTTACGCATTCCTCAGTCAAATGACCGTGGTCGTGGTGGTATTCATAGAACTTTTGAGGGTCACGTCTTCTCGAATCTCCTCTCATTCTGGTTGGTCATTTGAAAGCAAGATCTCTTCTGATCTCCATAAATACCTCAGTCAAACTGGTGTGGAGCGGGGTGATCCTCTGGCCTTGCATTCTCTGAGGCTCCACCTATGGAAAAGATGGAGCAACTTTCTTCCCTGGCTTCTTCAGGTTCTTCTCTTCTTTTTTCCCGGAGCTTACTGGTACTACCTTGTCACTACTGGTTTTGACTTGGGTGGCTTCCTTCTAAGAATTCATGAGACCCCCAACAGTTTTTTCCTAGTTGATGTATTCTTCAACCTTATTTAAAAACTGGCGAAGAGTTACATAGGTAGATTTCTTAGCTAGTTCGGCCATCAGTGGCCCCTCAGCTTTCACTCCATGCATCAAAGTCAAAAGCACCGTTTGCTCATCTAGGCTCTTCACTGTCAACTTTTCCTTGTTGAACATGAGCATATAGTCCGTCAAGGACTTGTCTTTTCCTTGAACAAGGGAAAGCAGGTAAACAGGGTTCTTCTTCCTCTTTCGGGTCGCCATGAAGTGACTAAGGAAGAGACACCCTAGGGTTTTAAAGTTATCCACCGATTTAGCAGGAAGCCTTGCAAACCAATCTTTGGCTACTCCTACCAAGTTTAGAGGGAATGCTCCACATGAAATCTCATCTGGAGTACCATGGAGGACAAAATGTGCACGAAGACTTTCCATATGCTCCATAGAATCTCTGCTGCCATCATATTTATCTATATGAGGATTCTTAAACTTGTCAGGTAAGGGGTAGCTCATCACTTGATCAGTGAAGGGCAGATTGGTACTCTCCATGAGTTCCAATGCCGTTGATTTATCTCCATCTCCACCATCAGCCATCTAGTGAGCCATTTCATGTACTTCCTCTTTAGATCCTCTTTAGATCTTCCACATCGGCATTAACTTTGGTCTCGTTATGCCTAGTATGTTGAGATCTCTCATTTTGTACAGTTGTATGATGGCTGCCATGAACAGAACTTGTGTCATCTTCGTGATGGTTTTGAGCCCACTTCCCTCTACGGATCTCTTCGCGTCTCTCTCTTTCGCATCTCTCTTCACGCTCTTTGGCTCACCTTTCTTCACGCTCTTGATCCCTCTAGCTATAACGGCCTTCAGCGATCGTAAGCATTGTTGCGAGACCTTCATTCTGCTTCTTCAGTGCATCCATGGATTCAGTCATCTGTTTCATGAATTCGGCGAAAGTATGAGGCGTTCCAGTTGCGCTGGGTGCACCAGCTTGAGTCTCTGGTTGAGGATGTGAACATGTAGTCACCATTTCAGATTATGGATGGTAAGAACTGATAAAAATTGAGTTCCCATAGACGGTGCAAAACTGTTTATGCATAGTTTTCTGAGGAGTGACGTGGCACACTCGCTGGAGATTTGCTATGGTGGCCAAGGAGGAGTCAGGCTACAAAATGAACAAACAGGGAAAGAATCAAGGCTACCGGCGGTTGCTCCGACAGGGAAGCTCCGATGCCTAAATTAGTATTTTGGAGGAAGAAAATATAAGCAACAAAAAGCTAGAAAGCAAGAGTTGCGATCACTTGAAAGTTGAGATCTGACTTGCATTCAGTAGTTGTAGTTTCGTGATTGATAACCTCCATATCCCTCAATATTTGTTGTACAGTTACTGGTGAAGGATATGGATTGTTAGTCGTTCCTCAATCTCAGGAGTTTGAAATTATAGGATAAGAGGTTTTATCTAATAACCTCATATTTAAATGCCCGAGTTATTCTCGGATAATCATCTGCGCTTCTATGTTGACAGCTTGTCCACGTTCGGGTTGTAGGTGGATAGCCTTTTCAAATATGGAATAAGATTACCGGTTTATTGTGAATGTATTGATATCTGCATTGTAAAATGACCGACCTATCCTTGTCACAAGACCGTTTTGTACCAAATGAGTTGAGTCTCGGACTGGGCCATTCGAGACCTAATCGGGTGTTAGGTGCTAAAATATTCATATTTTAGGCCCTTAACTTATATGTATTAATCCTTTGGTTTTAGTTAATTAGGTCATTTTAATTCATTTTTGTGTTTTCCACACTTTTGTAGGCTTTTGGAAGAAAATGAAGTAAATCTGGAAGATTTGGGCTCAAAGAGAGAAGATGGGAAAAATGGGAGCCCCTGATACTGCGATCGATCCCAAGTTCCTTGCGATCGAGCGTAGTACCAGAGAAAACACTGCACGAAGCAGGCAATTAGCGTTCGAGCATAGAACAGAAGAGGCTTGATCGCAGACCTGCGATCGAGCGCACACGGGTTGCAATCGATCGCACTTGTGCGCAGGAGACATATTAAGTGGCGGCCAGAGTGTCTTTCTTTCCATATTAGGGTTTTCCAACTCCCAATTATAATAGGTTTTGAAACCCTACGAAATTCCTAGGTTTATTAGTTTGTCAAGGACTTTTAAAGTCTATAAATAGACCCTTAAGTCTCTAAAATAGAGAGACCTTTTGAAGGAGAAGAATTGGAGCTCTTCAAGTTCAAGTCTCGGGTTTATTCTTTTCCTTTCTTTTCTTTTATTTGATGAAGATGTTTAACATCAACTCTATGTGTAGCTAAATTATTTAGTAGGACTAGATTGAAGCCCTAGTTATGTTATGTTAATATTCAATATTGGAGCCTTTGTGATGATCTCGTTATGATGTCTAACTTGATTAATACCTAGTTTCATGAATTCCTCATATGTGTGTGTCTGATCAACATGTGCATATGGTATGGACGAGTTAGTTAAATCAATTTGGATGACCGAGTCCTGGGTTTAACATAAGTATCAAAAGATATTCACACCAGATTCTTGGGTTAATCAACATGGGGAACCAGGAGTAGACACCTCTGCCCTAGGCCTGATGTGTTTGTCGATTTCCACAGTTTTATGCTTTCTTAAAGAACAACTTAGTAGACATCCATGCTAAATCCTTTAAGAAAGAAAAGAATTAGAGTAGACACCCATACCTAATTCGTTGCTTAGGAAAATCAATAGCTTAAGGAGTAGACACCAATGCCCTTAGGTTGACAAACAGTAGATATTCATAACATGATCAAAACATTGGCATATTGACATATTAGCTAAATATAATTAGTGATGGATATCAAAGCCCTACCTTTATATCATTATCAAATTAAATCCAATCTTTTGTTTTATTTCACTTTGGGAATTAATTCTAGACAAGAATCAGTAGTCCTTGTGGGAATGACCCCGTATTTGCACACTATACTACTATGTTGACCTCGTGTACTTGCGGGTAAAACATCTAGTTATTTGCCTATTAATTTAGGTGGCTAATTGTGGAACAACATCGGGCTAAGTTGTCCGAAGCCTTAACGATTCTGTCAGCTTGCTAGATCGGGCCTAGAAGTCTACTGGGCCTTATGAAGCTAATCCATGACCCAACAGTTTATAAAAAAATTTCTCATAAATAATAGTAAAGACACAAACAAGGATGGAGGTAACAATTAGTATCGACAAGACCTAAGGACCAAAAAATTTAATTAGCAAGGACCAACAGGCCAAAAATAAAAAAGAAATTACCTGGTGAATTGGGTGGAGGCCATGGCTTATACCGGCTCCATCCTCCGTCTTTGGACACAAAGATGCACCCGTGATGATTTTGATGCTATAGACCGAGAAGATTGGAATGACAAATAAGATGGTGTTTGTTTATCTAAACCGGTTCTTTTTTTATTTTATTTTTTTATGGATGACTTGGTATACTTATTTAATGATGTGACATTGATATTAAGTGCTAACATAGAGGCTGGCATGTCAAATGACATACATGAGGCACATGATAAACCGTTAACTTCGATGATAAAGTGACAAATGGATTTATTTAAAATTTGAGCAAAACCTAAATACCTTATTTTTTAAATTAAAAACTCAACTACTAAAATTCAAATCAAATAGGATTTTAGCGGCCTAAATTGTATGTCACTCGTATGAAAGTTTATTAAGTAACATTAATAAATAAAATTATAAAATAAAAATTATTTTTTACTATTACATGATTCACATCATTTTAATTAATTGTATGATATAATTACTCTTTTCAACTGAACATTTTTTTTTTTTTTTTTAATGTTATCATCAAATGATTGTTGGTATAATGTGTTGTGGCCGCTACTAGAGTGCACTTTGTGAAAATGCATATTGCATGGGACACGCAACCAACCGAGGGAATAGCTGTCGTGAAGTGGCAGCGAGTATCGTTGCACGTGGTAGGGGATTGTGCAACAGCCTTCCCCCTTTCTATTTTTTATTTTTTTGGGCAAGGCTTAGGTGCGGTAGTTCAAAACTACCGCACCATGCAGTAGTCCAAAACTGCACCGTTTGGTGCAGTTTTGAGAAGAAAAAATTCAAAACTGAACCAAACGGTGCAGTTTTGGGCTGGGAAAAAATAGGTTTTTTTTTTTAAAATATAACAAATAATTATTAAAGAATTAAAAAATATAAAAAACTAATAATTAAAAATATTTTTCATTTTGGCCAAGGGGTGGCTCCACCCCTTTCATTTTTTTTTTCTCTTCTATTTTTTTAATACTTTTAGTTTTTAAATATTTTTTTCTTCTTTTTTTTTTTCTTTAAAAGAACTACCGCACCTAAGCCTTGCCCTATTTTTTTTATGTCATGCAACATATTGCTACTCAAATGGCGACATAGCGTAGTGGGGATCTTACAAACCCTGGAGACCAAAGACCAAACGACATATTGATCATTAAAAATGGTCAGCTGTCTCGATCGGTTCTTTCCTTTAAACAATTTTCTCTAGTTTTCGGCACAGTCCATTCAAAAGTAAAGACTTGAATATTTCCCTCATAGGAAAAAATATATATATTAATCTTTGAAATTTGTTTAAGGAAAATATGGCTTGAAGAATTGGATACGAGTATTATAGCTAGCATGATCACTTGGCCTTGAAGGTAAAGACTCTTGATATTTTATATATTAGTTTGAAGAAAATTCACATCCAAGGACTAATAAGTTATAGGGTATAATAGTACTGTTGAGGATTCTAGGAACCGTACAAACCGAACAAACCAAAATGTTAAAAAAAATTAAAGAGAAATGCTTGATTTTATTAAAAAGTCTATTTTTTAGCCATTTTAATTGTAGGTGACATAACCTATTTTTCAGAAATTTAGTAATTTATCGTTTAAAATTTATTAATTTTAAAATGGGTCATGCCACTTGAAATTAAAATGGCCAAAAGATGAACTTTTTAATTAAATCAAGCATTTCTCAAAATTAAAACCCGAGCAAATTAAAGAGCATTATGGCCATTATTTTAGAGAAATTAAACACTTACCATTTGGTGATTTTCTCAAACAAATTACTTGTTTTCTGTCGAAGTCGAAGAATTATAAGACAAGCGATCTAAGTCGATCTATTCAAACTTTGGAGGACTGAATTAACCGACCAAATCATATTTCAGTTTTACAGAGTTACCCACTTAATTACCCGCCGGTCAAGTTGGCTATGTAAATTGACGAATGCTTTTTCTTGCTCTCCACATATATTGACTTCTTGTGATTCACAAGGCCATTTTCGTAAATTACAATATTCATGGTAAACGATTCAGCCGTTGAAACATTCATACTCGGGAGGTGGGGAGCCCATGTATTAACTTTACCCACCAAAACCAAGTCCCTCGATCATTTCAAAAGTCAAAACTTGTTGGCCAATACGTAAGCCTTAAAACCCCACGAAATCCCCAGTGCCGGTTCAAAACTCTGCCACTATATATAAATCCTTTCGCTTATTCATACTTTGTCATTCACTTCCACAAGCACTCATCAAAAGCTCTTATTTATACCAAAGATCGATTAAGTTCATTCATTCCACCAACTTCTTCCCACCCAAGATGAATTTCAGAAAGACGAGCACTCTTTTGATCATCTTGCTCATCTCTGTGGCCATCATGAGCCATGCCAGGGTTGAAGCAGCCAGCACTACAAGAAACTGACTCATTAGGGGCGACTTATTAGGGGCGACTTTATAGTCGCCCCTAATACTCAACTATTAGGGGCGACTTTTAAAAGTCGCCCCTAATAGTCAATTATTAGCGTCCACATAAAAGTGGACGCTAATAATGGGTCGAAAGGTTGACTATTAGCGTCCACTTTACAGTGGACGCTAATAAGTCGACCCTAATATACACGCGGGAATTATTAAAGGGGCGCGAAAAATTTAAGGGGCCAAAAAAAACTTTTAGCGTCCACAATAGTCGACCCTGATAGTACACCAATAGCGTCCACTTCAGTGGACGCTAAAAGCTTAAAAAAAAAAAAAACAAATAAAAAAAAAAACAAATAAAAGATCAATAGGGTCGACTCTCAAAGTCGACCCTAATAGTTAAGTATTAGGGTTGACACAGTCGACCCTAAAGGGTACGTAGAAAAAATTAAAAAAAAAAAAAAATTAAAATTGATGAGCAATAGCGTCCACTGAAGTGGACGCTATTGATGCATCATTAGGGTCGACTTTGAAAGTCGACCCTAATGGGTAACTATTAGGGGCGACTTTATCGCCCCTAAAGAGTGGGTAAAAAACAATTAAAAAAAATAAAAAATAAAAATTTGAGCAATAGCGTCCACTAAAAGTGGACGCTAAAGACGCATCATTAGGGTCGACTTTCAAAGTCGACCCTAATGGGTAACTATTAGTGGCGACTTTATCGCCCCTAAAGAGAAGGTAAAAAACAATTAAAAAAAATTAAAAATTAAAATTGATGAGCAATAGCGTCCACTAAAAGTGGACGCTAAAGATGCATCATTAGGGTCGACTTTGAAAGTCGACCCTAATGGGTAACTATTAGGGGCGACTTTATCGCCCCTAAAGAGAAGGTAAAAAACAATTAAAAAAAAAAAAAATTAAAATTGATGAGCAATAGCGTCCACTAAAAGTGGACGCTAAAGATGCATCATTAGGGTCGACTTTGAAAGTCGACCCTAATGGGTAACTATTAGGGGCGACTTTATCGCCCCTAAAGAGTGGGTAAAAAACAATTAAAAAAAATAAAAAATTAAAATTTGAGCAATAGCGTCCACTAAAAGTGGACGCTAAAGACGCATCATTAGGGTCGACTTTGAAAGTCGACCCTAATGGGTAACTATTAGGGGCGACTTTATCGCCCCTAAAGAGAAGGTAAAAAACAATTAAAAAAAATAAAAAATTAAAATTGATGAGCAATAGCGTCCACTAAAAGTGGACGCTAAAGATGCATCATTAGGGTCGACTTTGAAAGTCGACCCTAATGGGTAACTATTAGGGGCGACTTTATCGCCCCTAAAGAGAAGGTAAAAAACAATTAAAAAAAATAAAAAATTAAAATTGATGAGCAATAGTGTCCACTAAAAGTGGACGCTAAAGATGCATCATTAGGGTCGACTTTCAAAGTCGACCCTAATGGGTAACTATTAGGGGCGACTTTATCGCCCCTAAAGAGAAGGTAAAAAACAATTAAAAAAAATAAAAAATTAAAATTGATGAGCAATAGCGTCCACTAAAAGTGGACGCTAAAGATGCATCATTAGGGTCGACTTTGAAAGTCGACCCTAATGGGTAACTATTAGGGGCGACTTTATCGCCCCTAAAGAGTAGGTAAAAAACAATTAAAAAAAATAAAAAATTAAAATTGATGAGCAATAGCGTCCACTAAAAGTGGACGCTAAAGATGCATCATTAGGGTCGACTTTCAAAGTCGACCCTAATGCATAACTATTAGGGGCGACTTTATCGCCCCTAAAGAGTAGGTAAAAAAAAAAAAAAAAAAAAAAAAAAAATTAAAATTGATGAGATGTGCTTGAATCTTCTGTTGCTGCGATCGATCGCACCCAAGGTGCGATCGATCGTAGTAACAGAACGTTCAAACCCAATATTCGAGTACTAAAATTGTTTATGCATCATTAGGGTCGACTTTGAAAGTCGACCCTAATGGGTAACTATTAGGGGCGACTTTATCGCCCCTAAAGAGTAGGTAAAAAACAATTAAAAAAAATTAAAAATTAAAATTGATGAGCAATAGCGTCCACTAAAAGTGGACGCTGAAGATCCATCATTAGGGTCGACTTTGAAAGTCGACCCTAATGCTTAACTATTAGGGGCGACTTTATCGCCCCTAAAGAGTAGGTAAAAAAAATTTAAAAAAAAATTAAAAATTAAAATTGATGAGCAATAGCAAAATAATAGTGTATATATATTATATGATGAATATATTGATACCTTATGGAAAGATTTTACACTGTTAAATATAACAAAATAAAATCTAAACCGTAAAATAATTCCTCTCAGTTGTAAGTGAAACAATTGAAATTGAAAGATTGATCGAATATCCGATCAATCATAATTAATTAGTTCGATTGATCGTGATAGGATCAAATGTTCGATCAAACATCCGATCGAACCTAATGAATTAGTTCGATTGATCGTGATAAGATCAAATGTTTGATCAAACATCCGATCGATCCTAATGAATTAGTTCGATTGATCATGATAGGATCAAATGTTTGATCAAACATCCGATCGAACCTAATGAATTAATTCGATTGATCGTGATAGGATCAAATGTGGGATTAAACATCCGATCGATCCTAATGAATTAGTTCGATTGATCGTGATAGCATCAAATGTTCGATCAAACATCTGATCGAACCTAATGAATTAGTTCGATTGATCGTGATAAGATCAAATGTTGGATCAAACATCCGATCGATCCTAATGAATTAGTTCGATTGATCGTGATAGCATCAAATGTTCGATCAAACATCCGATCGAACCTAATGAATTAGTTCGATTGATCGTGATAGGATCAAATGTTGGATCAAACATCCGATCGATCCTAATGAATTAGTTGGATTGATCGTGATAGGATCAAATGTTGGATCAAACATCCGATCGATCCTAATGAATTAGTTCGATTGATCGTGATAGCATCAAATGTTCGATCAAACATCCGATCGAACCTAATGAATTAGTTCGATTGATCGTGATAGAATCAAATGTTCGATCAAACATCCGATCGATCCTAATGAAGTAGTTCGATTGATCGTGATAGGATCAAGTGATCGATCAAACATTCGATCGATCCTAATTAATTAGTTTGATTGAGATTGATCTTAATGAATTAGTTCGATTGATCGTAATTTGATTAAATGATCGATCAAACATCCGATCGATCATAATGAATTAGTTCAATTGATCGTGATAGGATCAAATGATCAATCAAATGTTGGATCGAAAATCCGATCGATCAAACATCCAATCGATCCTAGTGAGTTAGTTCGATTGATTGTGATAAGATCAAACATCTGATCGAAAATCCAATCGATTCTAGTGAATTAGTTCGATTGATCGTAATATAATCAATTGATCGATCAAATATCCGATAGATCATAGTGAATTAATTATATTGACCATGATAAGATCAATTGATTGATCAGACTGGATACAATTGAAGGTTCAATCGAACATGTGCATCTTACATGTTCAATAAATACATGTAATTTTTATAGATTAGGTTAAAAAAAAAAAAAAATTTAACCCAGTTTGAAGAAAAACTTTGTCCATATATATATATATATGTGTGTGTGTGAGAAAACTACAAAATGATGTATATATATTAACAAATAAAAAATAGAAAAATAGGAAACTTTACTAATTATGACCCAAAAAATTAATTTTTTTTTTTTTCAATCAATTTTGACTTTAAAAAAAAAAAAAACTAATATAATTGTTTTAATAAATTCAAATAAAAAAAATTAAAAAGTGGACAATCAGCGTCAACATTATAGGTTGACGCTAATAGTATGGTTATCAGCGTCGACTAAGTCGACGCTGATAAAAAAGAATGTCAGTTTCGTACAAATTAGAAGGCGGGATCCATTGGCGCGGCGATGAAATTTTTGGAAATTTTTTTCTAACCCATTCTTCTCATGTTATCCCCTGCCTTCTGCAATTCTGCACAATGAAGATTGACAGATGAGACCGCGAGAGAGAGAGATGTGATTCAAAGACCTGATATATATCTCTTTGTCTCTCTCACTAATGAACATTTGTCTTTCGTTTTTATTTTTGTAGATTGGATTTTTGGTTCCTCTTACTCAAAATCTAGAGGAAGACACATCAATCCCAAAGCTCACTCTCTCCGAAGGCCCAAATGTCATCGGCCGCAACAGTGTCCCTGCGACCGACAAGAGGCTCAGCCGCAAGCACCTCACTCTAACCGCTTCCGCCGATGGCTCGGTCAACTTGTTTGTGGTGACTCACTAATCCATTTACGTTTTGCTTGTAGAGAATTATATATGGGGTTTTGTTTCAATTGTTTGACTGATTTCTTAGAGTGGGAATTGTAGGAGGGTACGAATCCCATTGTGGTTAATTCCGGGAATAAAAGAAGGAAGCTTTGCTCTCGAAAAAGCGCTTCCATTGTTGACGGTACTATCATAGAGCTAATTCCGGGGCATCATTTTGTGTCTGAATTGTACAGGATGGGGTGGAAAAGAAGAGCCTGGGAAAAGGAGAGAGTAGTGAGAAGGCTATCCAACGTTTTCAGGTCCCTAATGATAAGTTACCTTGGACCTTTCGCCTTTTGCAAGTGAAAGGGCTGCCGGCTTGGGCGAACACCTCTTGTGTTTCTATAAGGGATGTGATTCAGGTAACAATATTGTAAAATCTGCAAAGGCGTTTTCTGCCTGCTTTAATCTGTAAACTTAGTATGTAGTTTTTTTTCAGTCGAGAGTTTTCTGATGTAAATTGATGGTGTTTGTATCACTTTCAAAGAAATAAAGGATTGCCTATAACACTATCATACAAATTGTAGGAGATATGGAGCCACAGAGTTGGCTGATTGTTAAATTGGTTATTTTTTTTTGTTTTGATTATTGAATCAGCTATTTCTTTGGTAGGGGGATGTTCTCATTGCTATCCTTTCAAATTACATGGTAGATATTGATTGGTTGTTACCTGGTGAGTCCTGTTCACTTTGGTTCATCCTTGGTTTACTTTTGTTTCCTCTGTTTGAGATAGACTGTCAACATCTTAGACTAACAAATCCTGTTGAGAAGTAGTTATTTTGAATCCGTAAAATCAATGTAAATAATGCGTGCATGTGTGCACACACAAGCACTTCACCTATAATATCTGAAATCATTTTCCAATTCCCATGTCTAGGTTGCAATTTGAAAGAGCTGAAGATAAACTTATCTGCACATTGTTATTGTTTGTTTATATTACTCTTGAGTTAGGCATACAGATTGCTATAGTTATTTTTTTTTGGCCCTTGGTTACAGGGATAATACCTGGTAGTTTTATTCATGAGCAAGTGGTCTTTTTGCTAATGCTGTTTGTGGTTTTTTTTTTTTTTAAATGGGTATTTGTTCTGCTTCTTTGGGTGGTTTTTCACTGCTCCTCAGATAGGTTTGCTACATGTGTTGCCTATATTACAAGTAATATTTGCACTTACATAATTTGTTCCTGTTATTGTTACGCTTCCACTGCATTTTTTACTCTCATTTGCTGTTTGTGTATTATTTTGTATCTAGATGCAGTTATGGGCTAATCTCATCAGCTATTTGATGATTGCAGTTTTCTTGAATCCAATGCATACATTCCTTTATAAGTAATGCTTTCTTTTTCTTTTTCCTGTTGTAGCATGTCCAACACTTGCAAAAATCCCTCATGTGTTGGTCGTTCATGGGGAAGGTGATGGAACATTGGATCATATGAAGGTTTGCCCTTTTTTTTTTTTCTTCCAATTAAATGCTAACCTCTGCTATACATAAAGGTTTAGATTGGGGGAAACAGATGCTTACTTAGTAACTCTGATATTTTCTAGAGAAATAAGCCTGCAAACTGGATTCTGCACAAACCGCCCCTGCCTATTTCATTTGGGACACACCATTCGAAGGCCATGCTTCTTGTCTATCCTCGAGGAGTGAGGATTATTATACATACTGCAAATCTAATATATGTAGATTGGAACAATAAAAGCCAAGGATTGTGGATGCAAGATTTCCCCTGGAAAGATCAAAATAGTCCAAGCAAAGGATGTGCATTTGAAAATGACTTGATTGATTATCTGAGTGCCTTGAAGGTATTACATATAACATCTTATGTGGAAGATTGAGGCCTGAAGATATTATTTGGCTTTCTCGAGCACATGTAATATTTCTTCAGTCGATTGAGATGATATTTTCCTAGAAGTGATATCATGAATCTCTTTTTATTCCTTATTTTCTTAATTTGTTCCCTGCAAAGAAACTGATGCCTATATCATCGGCATTTTTAATCTAATTTTTGATAAGTCTCGATTTTTCTTCTTTATTTCTTTAACTTTCATGCTTTGTTGCTTCGGGGCATTTTATTTGTTTCTGATCTTTAGTTTATTCTCTTTCAAAAAATTGTTGCCCAACAAAGCCCTTGTCTAACCCATAGATTTGGAACGTAAGCTTGCCTGTGAAAGAGATTGTGGATGGATGGAACTTGACATTGATTTTGTTGCTTCAAATTTTATGTTCTCTTTGTAGTGCTGTTGTCCAGATTAAGCATATTAACCTTGTGTATTTTTTTCTTTTTACAGTGGCCTGAATTTTCTGTTAAATTGCCGGCCCTTGGAAACTTCAATATCAATCCAGCTTTCTTTAAGAAGTTTGATTATAGTGAGGCGGCGGTACATTTTCCATTCCCTTAATTTTCTTTTTTTACTTTTTCTTTCTAAAATGACATTTCATTTCTGTTGGGAGGATATACTGTTAAAGCAGTATCTGTCTGTGTGTAGCATGCCATTACATGAGGACATGAAACTACTTGCGTATTTTTCAGGTCAGATTGATTGCTTCTGTCCCTGGATATCATACGGGTACCAATATCAAAAAGTGGGGACATATGAAGCTACGAACTGTTCTCCAGGAGTGTACTTTTGATAAAGAGTTCAAAAAATCCCCACTTGTTTATCAGGTATAGTTAAAATTCTTCTTGATGGGCATAATGATCATGTGGCAGTTGATGGATTTTGATGCTAGGGTTTTCTGTTAGTAGGTGAAGAAATCAAATAACAGATTCTTCTAATTAATAAACTTTTCTTTTATTTGGTTTCTCTCTGTTTTATGCTGTTCTGGACCTAGTCTTTTCATTAATACTTTTCTGCTTAACTTTTTATGTGCATAAGTTTTGTAATGGATCTTTCCATAAGTGAATTCTGTTTTTGTTCTTTCTTTCTTCCCCAGGGTTATGCAGCTGGAAATGCCATTCCAAGTCCACTAAAGAATGTGGAGAAAGAATTCTTGAAGAAGTACTGGGCAAAGTGGAAGGCAAGCCACACTGGTCGCTCGTATGTATATCTCATCACTAGAGAGAGTTTGTACCTTAAATGCTAATTAAGGTTGTATATTTCGATTGGAAGTCTAATATCAAATTTAGTCAGTTGCTGAACGAACTTGTTGGCTTCTTGTTATTTCATAACCATTTAGGCATTTAGTGAAAAAATGGTAACCAGAGAAACTAATAATTTTTTTTGGTATTTGTTATCTTAGATGTGTTGTACCTTCTGACTCAGAAATTCACAGTATTTAGTGTTCCTACTTTCTATTTTTTGTTTCTTTAATTATTTTTATTAATTATACTTAACAGTAATTCTTTTCAATATTCCAGTTGTGCAATGCCACATATAAAGACATTCGCACGGTATAATGATCAGAAATTCGCGTAAGAGTTCATATTATGCCTGTTGGTTGGGTCATTAAATTTTCATAGTTTAAGCATGGACCTTGAACTTTACTCTTCCCCAACAGTTGGTTCTTGCTGACCTCATCAAATCTTAGCAAAGCTGCCTGGGGAGCCCTCCAGAAAAATAATTCTCAGTTGATGATCCGTTCTTATGAGGTATGTATATCAATATTTGCACCAACTGAAAGATGAGAATTAAGTTACAAAATGCAAGTTAGATAATGAAGTTTGAAGAACATAGTTTAAAAACTAACCTCAGATCCGTAGACTGTTTTTCTTTGGATTAATGGTTATATAATTTGCCCCTTTGACATTATTGAGTCTTTTCCTTATTGCTCCAACTGAAGGATTGACATTGTATTTCTACCATTTTCTGTGTGTTCTTATTTCAGCTGGGAGTGCTATTTTTACCATCTTCTATTGAAAGACACGGTTCTGGATTTTCTTGTACAAATAATGGGGATGTCGTGGAGGTAATGACTATATCCTGGCTTGTGAGTTCTTTGATCATCTGAGCATTGAATTCATTGTCCGACATTTAGAGTGTTTTGTCATTTTTTTTCCGAATGAACTGAAAGTTAGTTCATTCGGCTACAATTTCTTTTACGCATACAGGGCAGCTGTGGGAGAATTGCCTAACCCAAAACACTTAGCTTAGGTTATTGGAATAAAAACGTATTACCTAAACAGAATGAGATAACCATAATCTATGATTAACTCTCCATATTCTTTTTATTGTCTTTTCTCAAGTAAGCTACCGAATTGAACAAGGATGAAAGTTGGAAAAGATATCCTTACCGCCAAACATGCACATCATTTTTCGGTTTAATGGATCTCTTAAACCACCATATAATGATTATAAAATAGAGCCCAAAATGGATTCTAAGGCAGCCAAGATAAATCTAAGTTCCACGAATATATGAATTTGTTTCCTGGTTTTGCGATCGATCGCACTTAGAGTGTGATCGATCGCAAAATATAAAAAACCTACTTGAAAACCTACTGGTACTGCGATCCATCGCACACGATTGTACGATCTCCAGTGCGATCGATCTCAAAATGTAGAAAACTTACTGACGTTGCGATCGATCGCACTTCAGGTGCGATCGATCGCAACGTCAGTAGGTTTTCTACATTTTGAGATCGAAAACCTACTGACGTTGCGATCGATCGCACTCCAAGTGCGATCGATCGCAGATTTTTTTTTTTTTTTTTTTTGATTTTTTAGGACCATTAGGGTCGACTTTGTGGACCCTAATGGTTAACTATCAGCGTCCACTTTAATTTGGACGCTGATAGTCAATTTTTTTTTTCAATTTTTTTGGACCATTAGCGTCCACAAAAGTGGACGCTAATGGTTGACTATCAGCGTCGACTACTTCCATCATCTTTAGGGTCAAAACATTGCGCCTTTTAGAGTCGATAAAGTGGACGCTAAAAGTGATCATTAGGGTCAACTCTAAGTGGACGCTGATAGTTAATTTGCTTGAGAATTTTTTAGGACCATTAGGGTCGACAAAAGTCGACCCTAATGGTTAACTATCAGCGTCCACTTTGGTTTGGACGCTGATAGTTATTATTATTATTTTTTTTAAAGGACCATTAGGGTCGACAAAGTGGACCCTAATGGTTAACTAAAAGTGGACGCTAATGCTTGACTATTAGGGTCGACTTTCGCTTCCGTTTACATCATCTTTAGGGTCAAAACATTGCGACTTTTAGGGGCGATAAAGTGGACGCTAAAAGTGATCATTAGGGTCGACTTTTAAGTGGACCCTGATAATCAGACATTTGATCATTAGGGTCGGACTATTAGCGTCGACACCTTTAGGGTCGAAAAGTCGACGCTGTTGGCAACAGCGTCCACTTTAGGATCTTTAGGGGCGACTTTGAGTCGCCCCTAAAGACCTAATTTCTTGTAGTGCAGAGTGTTATCCGAGGATTTTTCCGGTGCTAATCACCTGGAGACATATTCTTCCATCTATGAGAGGGCCAAGCACAGCATGGCTTATTGGCTCGAAAGGTTGCCGTCCGGATCCAGCCCTGGAGACGGTCACTAGTTCATTCAAGTTGTAAAAGTTTTTATAGCTGGATTACACCCAAGAAAACAAGCATAGACAGATTTTTTATTCTTTTTTTTTTTTTTTTTTCGTTGCTCGAGATATAATGTAGCTTTCGCTATATATATATATGGATTATACCGAATAATTGTAAATGGAAAATAAGATTCATTTATTTATTCTAATATGATAAGCCATTCTTTATGTTATCTATAGTTCTCATATTTTGCTTGAGTAATGTAACTTTTCATACTTTGAGTAATGCTAGTTAAACTACATTTACCCATCTTTCTAATTTATGTGTGTGTATTCACATATTTTTATACTCAAAGATGTTCATAACTTGACATTTTGTAAAGAACCCAAACGAGTTATAAGGTGTTGAATGGCCCGTTCGAAAACCTGATAAACTAAGGTTTTAAAATACATGCCCTTTAAACAATCGAATGGTGCTATGTGGCATAAAACAAATTGTTTGTTACTTTAAAACAATTGAATGGTGGCACTACATACGCAAACGAAATGGGGCGAGGTCGAACCCTAGACCCCCATTTCCCAGATTTTCTGATACTCGACCCTAGATATAGAGAGAGAGCGAAAGGCCTCTTTTAAGAGTGTACTCCTACAGCTTGGAAAGCTCCCACCTTTAACGTATAAAGCTTAACGTAGTCCTAACCTATGGTTTACCTCTTCTGTTTAACCTATGGTTTTATCTCTCATAATTAAGCTGTGTTAAATTGCATAATATTAGTTGTCTTCCCATTAATAATGGTTTAAAGTTAGGTCATTTAAGTCTATAAGGTTAACACGGAAGTTGAAGACGTCAGTGCCTACCAATGACGGAAGACGTCAGTGCCCACCACCACCCTGATGAGTCCAAAAAGGCGGGTACCTGCAGCTCTAACACTATAAATATATACCTTGCACCTGTTAATACACAGCCACAAACACTCAAAATCTCTCCTTAAAGATTACAAAAAACATATAACGAAACCTCTCACGACTTATTTCATACATTTCACCAACATATAATTTCAGGAGTATTACCCTTTTGATCATCTTTGTCATCTTTGCGGCCATCTTCGACCACGGCTGCAGGGTTGAAGCAAGCAGAGTGTTATCAGAGGATTTTGCGAGTGCTAATAACCTTGACACATATTCTTCTATCTATGAGAAGTCAAAGCGCAGCATGGCGTGTTGGCTCGAGCTGTTGCCATCCGGACCAAGCCCGGAAGCCGGTCACTAATTTTTTCTTATTTTGAAAGGTCTTATAAAATACACGGTTGTTGCGGCAAAGAAAACAAGCAAATACCGTTTTCTTTCTTATCTTTCTTCTCTTTTTTTAATATCTTTTCTTGGTTGATCGAGTATATATATACCAACAGTAATACTGTAACTTTTGTTATAGAATTTTAGGAAACATACTAATGAACATGTGAAAAGTTGATTTATTTAATGAAGTTGATCATATTGTTTCGAATTCCAAATTTGTTTTATGCGTTTCTTTTATATTGATGCATGCATCAACATGTGTATGAGAATCGTCACACTATAGATTTGTGTCATATGGCGCTTGTCAATCATAAATGTATATGATCGATGAAGATGAGAATATTAATCCCTATCTCTAATCCACGTTACATGTCTTATTTAATCGCCCATAATAATCATGCATGTGAAAATAACATTATTTTTTAAATAATAGATTCATTAAATCGGTTTTTAAGGGCAATTACAAGTACTGCAATTTTTTTTTTGTTATATATATATATATATATAACAAAAATAAGTATAACGCTCCCAATGAGAGAGTGCTTAACAAAAATCGGTTTTTTTTTTACTATTCATTAAATCGATTATTTTTTTTCTTTAAATAATAGATCAAATTCAATTTAAGTATAACGCTCGAAAAAGATATTGTCAACAATACAATTTGGAGATTTCTCAGTAAGGATTCGTTCCCACTAAGAGAGAGTGCTTCCTTTGCCATGCCTCATTTGCTATAGAGATATGCTATAGTGCATTCTCTAAACCTTCTACTCACCATCTCTGCCTGCGTGGCATGACACGTCTTAAATATATATATATATATATTTTAAAAGCAAAAATCGATTGCTCACATGCATATTCAGCGGGAAAAAAATTTAGCTCCAAATTTTGATCCAAATTCACCCGCACGCAGTCTCTCCCCTCACCCTCACCCTCACCCTCACCCTCACCCTTTCTCTCTCTCTCCGGCAACCGACGCTCTCTCTCTCTGTCTCCGGCAACCCCACACTCTCTCTCTCTTTCTCTTTTCGGCCAAAACCCACGACGCTCTCTCTCTGTCTCCGGCCGAATCCCATTCTCTCTCTCTGTCTCCGGCCGAACCCACGCTCTCTCCCCCGGCCACTGCTCCGGCTTAGATGGCAGCAAACCCAGCTGCTCGCTTACAACCCCCGAGCTCTCTATCTCTCTCCGGGTCAGACGTTTGGGCATTTCGGATTTTTGGCGTTTGGGCGTGAACGGAACAGCTCACATTTCAGGTAATGAGATATTATAAGTGATTTAGAAATTCACTTTATATTGATCTAGAAATTCACTTTAAATCTGTTTCTCATCAAGCGGAAGGACAATGGTTACATGCCCTTTGATCTAAATGCTTTGTGTAACTGATGTACGATCTGAGTTAAAAATAATGGAATCAATGTCCTTTGTTTTGCCCAGCATTTCCGCTCTTCGTCATGTTGCTGCAGAGATGACCGATCTGCATTTTTTTTTATTCAAAGCAGCCCACGTTTTCACCATTTAAACCCTCTTGGTACTTCTGCTTTTCTTTCTTTTCCCACATTGCCGTTGCTCTTGGAAAAATTGGAAATGCTTTGTTGTTCAGCAAATGCCACATTACAATGTAAAAATATCAGCACAAGTGGTGAAAACTTGACCATAGTTCTTGCTATAATTAAAGATGTGTAAATAATACACATTCAAATTTAAACCTTAACAAGAAATTCAGTTTCTTTAGGGTTATTGAATGATATTACATTAATACATTAACACATTACTGTATTGAACGATATTAATACATCATTTAAGCTCAAAATTAGTTATTGAATGATATTCCATAATTAAATATAAAATGTAAGAATTAGTACAAAGTAAGGTATGATAAAGCTTACTATTAATAAGAGAAATAGTCACATTTAAGCTATTATCATGGCTCATGACAATTCTAAGTTAAGCTGGGCTGTTAAGAGGGTTGTTGTGGGGTTGGATGGTGTTGGCTGGGTTTTTTTTTTTTTTTTTTGGTTGGTTGGTCACCGAATGATCATGACTTCTTTCATCTAATGTGTTTTGGTTTGACTTCTTTTGCTGTACATTGATAGTAATTTCCTTTAGCATTTCGTATGTGTATTATTTTGAATGACGATGTGTAAAGTTGGTTTATACAATAATACTTTGAATGATGCATAGGTCGGATTTTCAATTACTCATTGTGGCTGCCTTCTCTTCCTTTTAAATGGACTTTTCAAGCTCACGCTTGGATAATAATGGCGAAGTTCAATCTTTGTATGCACATAGTCCAAATGACGATGCTTTAACCCACCTAGATCACCCTAAAACTGGTTAGACTTTTTACTTTTGTTTTAGTTATAACTTTGCTTTGACCCATCAAGATGGCTTTTAACTTGTATCCCTATTTTATAGACGTGGATGGAGAAGATGGAGAAGATGGAGAACCTAATGAAGCCATGATGTTTAGTTCGGATGAAGAATTGGATGATAAGGAAAAAAAAGTTGTACAATACAAGATGATTGATGGGGATGAAAATGTTGAAGAACCTAAGAAAGAAATGACTTTTAGTTCAGCTGAAGAAGTTCGCACATATTATAGGAAATATGGTAAGCAACTTGGTTTTGGTGTCTTGAGAAGATGCCTTAAGAGGGATGAAGATGGCCAAGTAAGATACATGATCCTTACATGCATTCGTGAAGGTGTGAATAAGGGAGAAAGCAGCACAAGTAATGCCATGAAGCCAACTCCAAAAATTAATAGAACAGGGTGTTGTGCAAGGATTTGTGCGACAAGATGTGATAATGGAACATGGTATTTGAGTAAAGTGGTGCTTGAGCATAATCATATACTAAGCCCAAGCAAGACAAGATTTTTTAGGTGCTATAAGAATATAAATTGTTCTGCGAAAAGAAGGATTGAGCTTAATGATATAGCTGGAATACGTGCGAACAAGAATTTTAACTCATTGGTTGTTGAAATGGGGGGGTTTGAGAGTCTTCCCTTTGGAGAGAAAGATTGCCGAAACTTTATTAACAAGGCAAGGGAGCTCCGGCTTGGCAAAGGAGGTGGTCAGGCACTTTATGATTATTTTCATAGAATGCAAGACCAGAATGATGGCTTCTATTATATGATGGACATGGATGATAATTGTAGGTTGCGAAATGTGTTTTGGGTTGATGCACGAAGTAGGGCAGCATATGAATTCTTTGCGGATGTCATTACATTTGACACGACGTATTTGACTAATAGATATCACATGCCATTTGCTCCTTTCGTAGGGGTGAATCATCATGGTCAGTCAATACTTTTTTTTATTAGGAGTATAGCCTTATTATTTTAGATGAATTGTTTTTTTGCTGAAAATTTGATCCAAACAATTTTGTTTACAACAAACTATGGACGTAAACACTACATTTTTCTAGTCTTAACTTGGAACATATTTGACTTGCTACTTCAATTATCATTATAGTAGTCTAGCTTCCAATATCTCCAAAAAGAGCTTGGGGGTGTGATATTTGATGTTCCATTTTTTGTACAATATTTATGAATTGGCACAATAAAGTGCTTTCGCCGTTTGTGTTATCTATGATTTATACGCGTTTCACCATTCCATAATCAATTTTCTATAATATCCATATTACCTCTGGTTGAAAAGAGTCGGTATCTATGTCAAAACATGAGACCTTTGTCATACAAAATATAATAGAAAGCTTGTAACATTAAAGGTCATTAGGATACATCATGATAGCCGCTCAAAAACTAAAAAATAAAAAGCCCAACGAGAAGAGGGCCAACAAAATTGTTGGGCACATAATAATATGGCTTTAGAAGGAACAATGTAGTTTTAAAGCAAGGGTTACAAGTTGTAGTCATCCAGCCCCAGATCCGTCAATGCATCACTTGCAACATGAGGTAGGATTTATTTTTGCATTCTTAACTACAAGATTCTGGATCACGAGGCAAGAGGATTTTTTTTTTTTTTTTTTTTGCATTTGTTGTGCTGCAGGGAACTTCTCCATAGCTTGAATAGCAAGGTCCCCTGCCCCAGCTTCAATGGTATGGGCTACATTTTGGTGATCTCAAGGAGAGTATAGAAATAGTAGACATTACCTGTACCATTTAAAATTATTAGTTAGTAACACAATCTCTGTAAATGTAGTATACAACAAAAGCATTCGTTCAATCAGACCGGATAACACAGTAAATAGGAAATTATCACCAGTGATGTACACAAGCAACCAATCATTGTACAACTTTTGAAACATTAAAGACATTCTTTGAACCATGCAATGCCAAGTTGGTTGCTTGACAAATAACAGGCATAACATGCACTAAAAACATGGGATGCAACTAACACAGTATATGCACATGTTTGCTAGTATGTATAATTTAACTACTGCAACAAATCAAATTGAGCAACCTGATTTTGTTCCTCTTTTGTTTGGGACTTGTGTCACTTGGTTGAGTCTTCCTACTTTAACTTTTTTCTGTTTTTTTTATCAGACCCCTCTTGTGATTTACCAAATTTTCAAATACATTTTCTACCAGGTTGTCAAGGTTGCTAATTTTGGTGTTGTTAGAATGCAAGCACAATCTGGTGTCATGAATGCAGAAACTGGAACATATCGCTGGATCTCTCCAGAGGTCTGATTCTATAGACACGTATATTCATGGCTTTTGAACATTGTTACTTGAACAAGAGAATACTTGTCTCAAAATAGAAAGAGAACAAAAGTAATATTAAGGGATAAGAAAGCACCAAGAAGTCTGTCCCCATCCCTCTAAAAAGTTATAATCATTGATAAATTTTCCAAAAAACAACAGAAAAACCATCTAGCAATCGGCCTACAAAATTTTCAAAACAACAAACTTGCTCAACAATCAACTCAAAAAAAATCCATGCAACAAAACACTCATATCAATGTCAAAATTATGCAAAAAAGATACTGGTTCAACAAAATTTTATCAGATTGTCAACTCAAATCTGTTAGTGCAAAGAAAGTAAAAATAGGGAAAATAATGTTGCTACGTACTCTTTCAAACGTTGGATGGTGTTGCTCGTCGCCGGAGATGGGTTGCTTGACAGTATAGCGTGGGTTGCTCAGCAGAATCACGTGGATGCTCGTCGCTGGAGATGGAGTTGTTCTGTCCTGGTGGTCGACGTTGCTGCTCGTGACCGGCTGTGGGTGGCAGTGGCCCGTGGGTGGGGGAGAGGGAAGATGGAGATGGAGGGAGAGATTTGGGGATTTCAATTTTGGGTGAAATTTGGATTTCCTGAAATGGGTTGTAGTCGAGTAGCTGGGTTTGCCGCCGTCTGAATCGGAGCAGTGGCCGGAGAGAGAGAGAGAGAGAGAGCGCAATCCATGCCGGAGAGAGAGAGAGAGAGTCGATTGCCAGAGACAGAGAGAGAGAGAGCGTCAGTTGCCGGAGAGAGAGAGAGAGAGAAAGGGTGAGGGTGAGGGGAAACACGCGTGCGGGTGAGGTTCAAATTTGGGTCAAATTTGGAGCTCAATTTTTTCCCCCGCTAGATATGTGAGCAATTCGATTTTGTTTAAAAAAAAAATTAAAATAAAAACGTGTCATCTGCCACGTAGGCAGAGATGGTAAGTAGAATGATAGGAGAATGCATAGAAGCATTTCTCTTTGCTATATATGCGTTTGACATGAGTGACCTTTCTAGATAATAAGGCCCCTAAAAGTCTCCTCAATGAGATTTCCGTATATATACTCAATTTCCTATCTTTTTTGTGCAAAGCCTGCAGGTGGTGAAGCATCCCTTCAAGCTCTACCCGTTGGTGTCCTAGCTCGGGACAGAAAATAACAGCTCTAAGAGCTGCTGTGGCTTAAGCAGTACGAATTGGGTCAGTAATAAAATCCTTCGGAGCAGAAAAGTAGCCAAGACCTCGCCACAAGTACTGCAAGTTGTAAAGAAAAAAGATACTTGGGAGAATTGTGATCTTACTATATGTCGAATAAACTTCAAGACTTTCTTTTCCGAATTTATGTACATTTACAAAATTGTCCATTGATCATCTGAACATTGATTATGAAAGTAAATAAAATACATTAATTTTTCTTTTATGCTCCCTTCTCTTTTCCCCTCCCCCTTACTCCCCTCTTCTTTCTTCCCCTCTTCTTTCCTCCCCCTCCTCCCCTTCTTTTTTTTTTCCTTTCTTTTTTCAGTTTTTTTTTTTTCCCGACCAGTTCAGTTGCTCCGGCCTTCAATTTGCTTATGTTGCGCTACCTCCATCCACCCTCCACCGTGCTGCACCGCTCTTCGCCTCCCTGGAATCGATTGGGCTTTTCGCCCCCCCTGCCTAGGTTGGTATAGCTGTTTGCTGGTTTTTATTTTATTTTTATTGTATTTTTGTTGTTTTTTTTTTTAATAAGGATTTGACTTCTCCTTAGATCTACTTTCATGAGCAGTCATTGGGGTGAAGGTTTTTGTCCTGGCCTATGGGTCGAGAAAGATTAGTTTTGGTGTGAGGGTTTTGCATGCCCTTATGGCTAGGAAAATAAATGTTAGGAATATTGGCTACCTATGTACGTATTAAATTGAGTTTGTCTAAAGCAGATCTGTTATGTAACTGAAGTTTGGACATTGGTTAGTGGACGTTGAAGTCATAGATATGACTTGATTGTAAGATTTTTATGTTTGTGTCTATGACGTTGTAATCTCATAACTTTGGCTATAATTTATCAGAGCTTTATGATCTCTGATGATGTAATTAGGACTTTATGCTCTTAAAAAAAAAAAAAAAAAAAAAAAAAAAAAAAAAGTCTTCAAAAGATTGTATCTATGACGTTGTAGTGGAAGTTGCTGTTATAGATAGTTTTTTACTATGAGATTTTATTGATTTTATATATGATGTTGTATTAACATAGTTTTGGCTATGTTATGTAAGAACGTTATGCTCTGAGATGTTAGAGCTGTTATACTCTAGATCTTATTTTGAAAAAAATACGAAAGATTTCATATTCAAAAAAAATATAAGTCTTTAAAAGAAGAGGTGAACAATGCCATTCTTATGTGCAATCTTCCATTAATTGGTTTCAAAATTAATTGAGTAGTATTATATACCACACTAATATTTCATAAATATCTTACATATAAAATATTTTAAACACAAGAAAGTAATTGATCAATGAGTACTTCATTGGATGGTTTGATTCATAATACAACAAGGTATATATATACAGCTTGTACATAAGAAATAACAATGGGAAGTGAGATTAACACATGAGTAGATAAATTCCTGAATTAATGGGATTGTCAATTACAATGAAGATTCTTATTCAGAAGGTCTTGGTCTTGGGCTTGGTCTTGTAACATTTGGATCATTCATAAAATAATAATAATAATAATAATAATAATAATAAAAAGGACATTTGGATCATGATTGTTAAAAATTAAAAAAATTTACACACTATTTCGATCTTCACGTGATTCTTTAGATTTCCTAAGCTTTGACCAATTCGGCAATTCGATAAATTGACGGGAGCATTAACCTTTTGACTATTTTGGCTTGCCACATGTGAGTTCTCCCATCATCAAGGCCATTAAATTTCACCCCGAGTAATGCTAGATGTTAGAATATATTTTAATATAATTGTAATTAATAAGGAATTGATTACCTTATTTATATTGTATTCATCTACCACATTTTTTCCTATAAATTAAATGAATTATTGGTACTATTGTAAATATTATCAAAAATAAGAGCAAAATGTAACATTTAATGAAGGCTTTAACTTATGAATGTAAGCCGTTATATATCGAACCAAGTAATTTTGTGTCTCTTTCTTTCTTTCTTTCTTTTTTCTTTTTTGAATTTTGTGTCGCTTTCTCATTTGATAATCAATCACAATTATATGGAAATATATTCTTATACTATAATGTTTACGTGAGAGTTATTACCAATCTTTGAATTACTCTTTGCTAGGAAAAAAAAATTATGGATGGATTGGTACTAATTAATTATGGGATAAAAATTGTATAGCATTACACATTTCAACCTCTACTAATTCAAAAATCCTTGGTCAGCACATAGGGCCGTTAAAAAGTCGGTCAAATACCTCAAGTCCAAGACGACTCATAGAAACTCCATTACTTTCGTCTTTCATAATATTTTCCCATACATATACACAACCAACACATGGCTCTTTCCAAATTAAGAAAACTAACCTTCATTACTTTTTTCTTTGAGGAAAAAAATCTAAATTCAAAGCAATTGGGAGGCATTTTCAAAGATGAGGTTCCAAAGACAACGACTAGCACGTTTTTGTTGATCGTTGTGATTGTCCTCTTGGTGCCCATTTTTGTGTCACACTTGGGTGAAGGAGTTTAGGCATGCAAGAGTAATGTTGAAAGGAAGATTTTTGTTTTCTTTATGCCATCTCAAATGTGATGTTGTTTTTCAAATCGTCAATAGATTCTCAAGTTCAATGATAATTTTAAAAGATATATCACATTTAAGACGATAAATAAAGATCGAGAGTCATACCTCTAACATTACTCCAATTGATTGCTAATCATCTCTGGGCACACTCAACCACTTACGATCGAGAAGGCGAAGTGCACCATGGTTTACAGGCTTCAATAGGTGCCGCCAGGACCCTGGTCACTAGTTCATCGAGTTTGTAAAATGCCTTGTGCAATTATTACATCGTTACACCCAGGGACGGAGCCAAGAAATTTTATGGGAGGAGGCCAACTAAAAATTTTTTTCTCGGTTCTTTAGAATTTTTTTTATTAAAAAAAAATTTTTGGTTGTTTTTTATGAACTAAAGACTACCATAAGGGCCAAAAAAAGTGAGCATTTGAAAGTAAGGAAAAAAAAAAACACATTTGAAAGTAAGGACCAAAAATAAAAAACCTTAATGGGTATGACCCAAAAAAATTACGAATAGGGCCAAAAAATTTTATTGGATATGGCCAAAAAATCTAAAAATAGGGCCAATTTTTTTATTTTTTATTTTTGGAAGGGGCCAAATGACTAAACTTAAAACATTTCCTTACTTTTGTTTTTTTTTACTTATAAATTTTTTTTCTTCCTTATTTGGGGGGGACCATGGCCCACCCCGGTCCCCCCCTCCCTTCGTCTCTGGTTACACCCAAAAATGGAATCACAAACAATGAGCTTAATTATGGCAACTAAAAACACACACTAAGAGAGAGTTTGAAGCCTCAACCTATCAAATGTAGGTTATTTATAGCCCCAACCCCATTGATGGGTTGGAGCACTGGAGTAATGCATGAGAATTGCTACATATTCACTATCAAGCATAATGCCCGTCAACGTCGACGTTTGCCTAATACTAGGCCAAACGTTATGGCAATGTTTGGATGAGGGAGTGATTGGCGTGTCAGAAATTTTCTGACGTGCTAAATATTATGCGTCAGAAAAAAAAAAAAAAAAACGCCGAAATTTTGAAATTTTTCCCCTTCTTATTTTCCCTCCACTTTTTTCCTTTTTTATTCTTCCCTCTTCATTTATTTTTCTCACACTCTCTCTCTCTCCTCTCCCTTCTCTCCACGGCAAATCGAAGACATTTTTTTTTTTTTGAAATAGGCAGATCGAAGAAATTAGGTAGAAGAAGGAGAACAAAAAGAAAAGGAGAAGAGAAGAAGAAAAAGAAAGGGAGAAGAGAAGAAGAAGAGAAAATGCAGAAGAAAAAGAAAGGGAGAAGAGAAGAAGAGAAGCAGAAGAAGAAGAAGAAAAAAAAAAAGTGAAGAAGAAGAAGATTGAGGAAGAAGAAGAGATCGCACCATCTCTGCACACCATGGTGCAGAGATGGTGCGATCTCTGCACCATATGGTGCAGCTGTGTTGAGAAACACAGATCTGCACGGCAGCTCCTCACGCTGCCGTGCAGAGGAATACGAAAAAAAAATAATAATTTAAATTAATAAATTTTTAATTAAAAAAAAAATCCCAGAAAAATTTTTTTTTAAAAAAATTTAATTTTTTAATTTTTTGATGTGCGTCAGAACTACCACGTCAGAAAATTTTATGACGTGTGAGACAGTAGAACATCAAAAAATTCTGACGTTCTACCCACTGGCATGTAAGGAAAATTTTTTTCCTATCACCTATGCTTTTGACAATCAACGCACGTCAGAAACGCTACGTCAGAAAAAAATTTTGACGTGTCAAATACTCTGACACGTCAGAAAACTCCAATGAAAAAAAATTGTTTTTTGTAGTGAACTATCCATGGATTGTAATCACACCTTACGGCATTGCTAATTGTGTGAATCACTACCCGAGGTTGGATAGCTAGTGATAATTAGCTATTACCCTACGGGAACACACATAAACCTCACCGCAACAAGGTTATAGGTTTAGACCATATGGAAGATAATTGTGTTCAACGAGATCAAATCTAAGTTTTACATTCTTACCCTCACAATGTGGAAAAGCCATGTATTACGTACTACCCTGCACCGATATTGAAATTGAAGTCATGAGCAAGACAATTCCAATAATCAAACTGCTCAAACGTAATAGCCGTTGACCCATTCTTACCTTGGAGCGCATGTATTCCCTTTAACCAACAGACCCAAACTCTTAGAAAACTCTTGGTCAATACGGAATACCTCAGTGCCCACCAACTCTTAACACTATAAATACCTTCACCTCTTAATACACATTCACAAACACTCAAAAGCTCTCCTCAGAGAGTGCAAAAATATAACAAAACCTCTCACACGTACGAATTATTTGGAGCAAAAGTTTCATCAATTCCAGCCACTATTACCCTTAAGATGAATTGCAGAAAGAGTATTACCCTTTCGATCATCTTTGTCATCTTTGCAGCCATCTTGAACGATGCGAGGGTTGAAGCAAGCAGAGTGTTATCAGAGGATTTTGCGACTGCTAATCACCTCGACACTTATTCCTCCATTTATGGGAAGGCAAAGCGCAGCATGGCGTATTGGCTCGAGCGGTTGCCGTCCGGTCCTAGCCCTGGAGCCGGTCATTAGTTTTCTCTTGTTAGATAATATTATATTATTATTATTTACCTTCTTTAGTATTCTAGGGTTACTAGGTTTACCTTTCCTTATTCTACTAGGTCTGTATTATTCGCCTATATATAGGCCTCTTCTGTACATTATATTGTGTGATTCAATATACAACCTTATTCTCAACATGGTATCAGAGCACAGGTTCTGAATCACCTCAAAATTTTTCGCGTCTAAATATTTTTCCTCCGGCGCCGCCAGTGTTATCCGGCGAATCCTTCTCTCTGATCTTCACGGTTCTCTATCTTCTCCTCGAGGTTTTCAGCGTATCACTATACCGCTTGAAAGCCCGGAAGACAACCGTCCCAGAGCCACCGCACACAGCCATATCGGAGCCTACACGCGCCCTCACGCGCCGCCAAAAGGTTCGGCAATTCCGCCACTGCCGTCCAGCCACCGCCCGCCACGGTGGTCCGATTGCTTCCCTCCGGCCACCGATCGATAGATCTGCTTCCCAGGATTCCAAAACAGGTCTCAGATCCTCCATACGAGCCTTCACACGCCTCCACGCGCCACCAGAAGTTCCGCGCGTCAGATCCACGCGCCAGTTCACGCCTCCTCCGTTCGCGCGTGTACCACACGCGCCATCGCACCCACGTGCCACGCCAGCCCTAATTGCCACGTCAGCATAGCCACGTCAGCCCTACGTGCCACGTCACCAGTGCCACGTCATCAGTGCCACGTCACCGTGCCACGTCATCAGTATCAGTCAGACCTTGCCACGTCATTAGTGCCACGTCAGCATTGAATTTGACCGTTGACCGTTGACTTTTTGTTGACTTCCAGAGTTGACCAGGTGCTTTCTTACCTATTTTTTTCGTCCTGATTTCATATTTGTAGTCTGTTTTTGCATTTGAGCCTTCCAGATGGCACAAAACGAGATTTTTCATCATGTTCAGACTGTATTGGATGGAACAAACTATATGTTGTGGTCTCAATCTATGCGCAGCTTTCTTAAAGGCCGCAAGCTTTGGCTTTATGTCACTGGGGATATCCAAAAGCCAGTTAAAAAGGATTCTGAGGCAGATGAGGCTTTTACCACTCGTCTTATTGATTGGGATAGCAAACATCATCAGATTCTTACATGGTTCCGTAATACCACTATCCCATCTATTTCTGCACTCTTTGGCAGCTTTGATGAAGCAAAGGGTGCTTGGGATATGCTTGCTTCTCGTTATTCTTCTGTAGATGGTGCTCACGAGTATCAGCTTTTGTTTGAACTTTTCCATCTCAGGCAGGAATCTGGTCAGAGTATCAATGATTTTCTTGCCCGCATGCAATTCTTGTGGAACCAAATTGATGTTTCTGATCCTATTTGGAAGGATCCCACTGATGCTCAGATGTATATTACCCGTAGAGATCAACATCGCCTTCACCAATTTTTGATGGCTTTGCGTGATGATTTTGAGCCTGTTCGTGTGCAACTATTACATCGTTCTCCTCTTCCCACTTTGGACACTGCCATCTTCGAACTTGTCCGTGCCGAGACTAGATCGCAGACTATGCGCTCTCAGCCTAGTCATACAGTGTTGGCTGCACCATCCTCTGGCTCCTCGTCATTCCAGCGAGAGTATTATGACAGGTCAGGTACTTCTCGACTCCCTCCTAAGTCTCGCGATAATAATTACTGTCGCTATTGTCGACGTCGAGGGCACACTATTGACAAGTGTTGGCGTAAGGGAAGATCTAATGCACCCACAGCAGCAGTTGCTCATACTGAGAGTGGTTCATCTCCAGCTGCTTCATCTCCAGCTGCTCCCTCTTCAGTTGCCCCCTCTGGCCACGCATCAGGATCCAGTGTCACCTTATCTGCAGCTGACTTCAAGACAATAGTCAACCAGGTCGTCCTATCTCGTTCTGGTAATGCATCTTCCTCTGTCCTCTCAGTTTTGCCAGGTACCTCTTCCTCTTGGCTCTTTGACTCCGCTTGTTGCAATCACATGACACCTCACCCTACTTCCTCTACCACATCTGTACCTTCCCCTCATTCTTCATTCATTCGCACAGCTGATGGCTCCATTATGACTGTTAAAAATATAGGCACTATCAATACACCTTCCCTTTCTGTTCCTGAAGTTTTTCATGTGCCTGGATTATCCTTCAATCTTCTTTCTGTTGGCCAACTGTGTGAACTTGGATATAGACTTGTTTTTGACTTTTCTGGTGTGCATGTACAGGATCCTCGTACGAATCAGACCATTGGGACCGGGCGTAGAATTGGGCGTATGTTCGAACTATCATCCTTACATCTCCCCGCCACAGGCATCTCTGCTGCAGCCTCCTCATCATCACCATCTCTTGCACTTTGGCATTCGCGTCTTGGTCATGCATCTGCCTCTCGCGTTCAATTTTTAGCTTCCAAGGGTTTGTTAGGTTCAGTTTCCAATAATTCTTTTGATTGTAGTTCATGTCAACTTGGTAAACAACCGGCTTTGCCATTTAATAATAGTGACTCTCATGCTACTGCTTCCTTTGATTTAATTCATTCTGATGTTTGGGGACCTTCTCCTGTTGCTAGTATGAGTGGCTCACGTTATTTTGTTATTTTTGTTGATGATTTCTCTCGTTACACTTGGGTGTTTTTAATGAAATCTCGTTCTGAATTATTGGATATTTATCGTACTTTTGCCAAAATGGTTGAAACCCAATTTTCAAAACCCATTAAGGCTTTTTGTTCTGATAATGCTTTAGAATATACTCAACATGATTTTCAAGCCATTCTAAAACATTATGGCACTGTTTCTCACTTGTCGTGTCCAGGCACCTCACAACAAAATGGTCGAGCTGAACGTAAACTTAGGCACATTTTAGACACTGTTCGTGCTCTTCTCATTTCCACATCTGTTCCTACCCCGTTTTGGGGTGAAGCCACTCTCACGGCTGTCTACACAATCAATAGGTTGCCTACCCCTATCCTTGATAATTGCACTCCTCATGAGCGGTTGTTTGGCTCTATCCCTTCATATCATCATCTCCGTGTCTTTGGTTCTGCCTGTTTTGTTTTACTCCAGCCTCATGAGCGCACCAAACTTGAGCCTCGTTCTCGGTTGTGTTGTTTTCTTGGATATGGAGTGGAACACAAGGGCTACCGGTGTTATGATCCTGTGTCTCGTCGTCTTCGCATCTCCCGTCATGTAGTTTTTTGGAAGCATCGACTATTCCACGACGTCGGCAAATTCAGCATGCCATCATCCCCTCCCTTTACTACCCTTTTTGAGTTTCCTCTTTCTCCTACTCCCACCACCAATGTCTTGCCTGAGTCTCTCTCGCTAGAACTGCAGTCATCTGATGCCCTCGAAGCTGCTTCGCCTGTGTCCCCAAGTTCTTTGCCTGCGTCCCCAAGTTCTTCGCCTGCCTCCCCAGGTTCTGTTCCATCTGAGGATCCAGTCTGCACTCCATCACCTGACATTCGTCGATCCACCCGAGTAAGATCTCTTCCTTCCCATTTACAGGATTTTCATTGCTTTCATGCCTTAGCTACCTTGCATGAGCCTCACTCTTTTCGTGAGGCCTCCACTAACCCTCTTTGGCAGGCTGCGATGAAAGAGGAACTTGATGCTTTACACAAGAACAATACATGGGATCTGGTTGACTTACCTCTTGGAAAATCTGCGGTCGGGTGTAAGTGGGTTTACAAAATCAAGACTTGTTCTGATGGTACTATTGACAGGTACAAGGCTCGACTTGTGGCCAGAGGTTTTACTCAGGAATATGGTGTGGATTATGAGGAGACTTTTGCTCCAGTTGCTCGCCTCTCTTCTGTGCGTGCTCTGTTGGCTGTTGCAGCCTCTCGGCATTGGTCACTTTGTCAAATGGATGTCAAAAATGCCTTCCTTAATGGTGATTTAAGTGAAGAAGTTTATATGCAGCCACCTCCTGGATTATCTCATCCTACAAACAAGGTTTGTCGTCTTCGTCGAGCACTCTATGGGCTTAAGCAAGCACCTCGAGCATGGTTTGCTAAGTTTAGCGCCACTATCTCTCGACTTGGCTACTCCATCAGTTCTTATGATTCTGCCTTGTTTATTTGCCGCACAGACCGGGGTACCATACTTCTTCTACTATATGTTGATGACATGATTATCACTGGGGATGATATGATTGGTATTCAGGAACTTAAACAGTTTCTTAGTCAACACTTTGAGATGAAAGATCTTGGCCCTCTCAGCTATTTTCTTGGTCTTGAGATCTCATCTTCTTCAGATGGTTATTATTTAACACAGGCCAAGTATATATCTGATCTACTTTCTCGGGCCAATCTTACAGACAGTAAGATTGTCGACACACCGACTGAGCTTAATACTCGTCTCACTCCTCATGATGGCGAGCCTCTTCATGATTTTACCTTATATCGGCACTTAGTTGGCAGTCTTGTCTACCTTACTGTCACTGGACCTGATATCTCGTATGCTGTCCATCAGGTGAGTCAATTTATGGCTGCTCCTCGCTCCACTCATTTCTCAGCTGTTCTACGCATTCTTCGGTATCTGAAGGGGACATTATTTCATGGGCTTTATTTCTCCTCTCAGTCTCCTATACAGTTGCATGCTTATACTGATGCTGATTGGGCGGGTGATCCAACAGATCGTCGCTCTACCACTGGTTATTGTTTTCTACTTGGCACCTCGCTTATTTCTTGGTGAAGTAAGAAACAGACTGTTGTTGCTCGATCTAGCACAGAGGCAGAATATCGTGCTCTCGCTGACACTACCGCGGAGCTTCTTTGGTTGCGATGGTTGTTACAAGATATGGGTGTGTCTCTTTCTTCTGCTATTCCTGTATACTGTGATAATAAGAGTGCTATTCAGATTGCTCATAATGATGTTTTTCATGAACGGACAAAATATATTGAGATTGATTGTCATTTTGTTCGTCATCATCTTCTTCAGGGCTCACTACAACTTCATTCTGTCACGTCCCGTGATCAGCTCGCAGACATCTTTACAAAGTCACATCCTCCAGGACGTTTTCGTGATCTTGTGTCCAACCTCAAGTTGGTCTCTCGCACTCCACCTTGAGCTTGTGGGGGGCTGTTAGATAATATTATATTATTATTATTTACCTTCTTTAGTATTCTAGGGTTACTAGGTTTACCTTTCCTTATTCTACTAGGTCTGTATTATTCGCCTATATATAGGCCTCTTCTGTACATTATATTGTGTGATTCAATATACAACCTTATTCTCAACATTTCTTATTTTGGAAAGTCTTATAAAATTCACGGTGCTTGCGAGAAAGAATACAAGCAAACGCTGTTTTCTTTCTTCTCTCTTTTTTTAATTTCTTTTCTTATTGGTCGAGTATAAACTGGCAGTACTGTAACTTTTGTTATAGAATTTTAGGAAACTAAATAATGAACATGAGAATTAAAAGTTCATTTATTTAATGAAGTTGATATTGTTCCTAATTCCGAATTTGCTTCATGTTTATTTTTTGTATGGATGCATGCATGGACACGTGTATGAGAATAATCACATTACAGATTCGTATAATATTAATCCTGGCAAGTTTTGATGGTTGTTTGGCATACTAGGCTTCTCCAGGAAGCGAATGGCCGAGAATTTGAGTGACCCTATGCCCGTCTCTAATATGGGAGCTTAGTACAATGACGGAGCCATTTGTAGGGTTTGATGGAAAGAACAGAGAGCAAGCTAGCAAATCAGGAAGCGTCAGAGTCATCGCCTAATTGAGCAAATTAGTTGTGAGCATGAACAATGGTAGAGATAGGGTTTGGACGATGAGGACCTGAAATGAATTTTTGGAGTTGGTTGTGCCACCCCCTAAGCCTATTTGACTAATGAGGGTGGTGGCCATGGAACTACAAGTGGTGATATAGATTACACCAGCTTGAGTGAACAGTGTTCACGCTTATGTACTTTTTCATAAAAAATATTATAATAATAATATTATAAAGTATACCAGCATGAGCACTGTTCACTCACGCTGGTGTACTCTATATCACCACTCTGAAACCACATACACTTTTAGCCCTTTTTTTTTTTTTTTTTTAGTTTATAATTTTTATAAATCATGTTAAAAAGTGTCATGTTAAAATCATGTTTAACAAAAGAAACAATACCCTTTAATTAATATGTTTAACATGATTTAAGCTTAACTTAACTCAGTTACCTTACTTTTAATTTTAGGGAAGCTGTAAAGATTGGATTTTAATTAATTAGCTGTGTTGTCACTGCTTCCAGTTTCTAGTCTTTCTTATTGAAATTCAAGCCACAAGCAAACTCAATTCAAATTATAATAATCAAACTATTCAAAAGTTATAGCCGTTGACCCATTCGTACCTTGGAGCGCAATTGCGCATGCATGTAAGCCAAACTATTTGAAAACTCCTTGGTCAACACCGAAGACGTCAGTGCCCACCAGCACCCTGATGAGTCCAAAAAGACGGGTACCAACTTTTAACACTATAAATACCCTCACCTGTTAATACACATTCACAAACACTCAAAACCTCTCCTCCAAGAGTGAAATATATAACAAAACCTCTCACGTACGTACAACTTATAATTTCGAGCAAAAGTTTCATCCATTCCAGCTTAAGATGAATTCCAGAAAGAGAATAACCCTTTTGATCATCTTTGTCATCTTCGCAGCTGTCTTCAACCATGCAAGCGTTGAAGCAAGCAGAGTGTTATCAGAGGATTTTGCGAGTGCGAACCACCTGGATACATATTCCTCTATCTATGAGAAGGCAAAGCGCAACATGGCGTATTGGCTCGAGCGGTTGCCGTCCGGACCAAGCCCAGGAGCCGGTCACTAGTTTTTTTGCAATTACGGAATGTCTTATAAAAATTTGTTTAATGAAATGTATATTGTTTCTAATTCCTGGTTTGTTTTCTTTTTGAGAAATAATACAACGTCTACTGCTGTACTTCTGAGCTGAGGAGACAATTTATTTTAAAAAAGAGAAATACTACATCTACTATTATTCTTCTATAAAATGACGGATCCACTTGAGGACCTGAAGGGGACGTGGCCCCTTCAAGAGTTGTAAAAAAAAAAAAAGTTACTCTTAAAGAAACCTTGAATTGGAAGGGTTGAATAAAAATAGGACTATCCTACATCCACACTCGGTTAAAAGATTGATGAAGAGCTGCTTTCATTAAACATTGAACTGCTTCATTTACTTCCTTTTTTATATGACCTACAAACCATGAGTGCATATAATTACATGTCTTATTGAATCACTCATAATAATCTTGCATAAGAAAATAAAATTAATTATTAAATAATAAATTTATAGAATTGGTTTTTGAGGGTATATAATTAGTACTACTAGTTCTAAAGACCATGAAGATACTTAGAAGAATTGTCATCTTACTATATATCCAATAAAATTCAAGACTTTCCTTTTCAAATTTATGTACATTTAAAAAAATCGTCCTTTGATCATTTGAAGTAAATGCCACATACACAAAAATACATTAATTTTCTTTGAGGATGTTGTACTTGCTCAATAGTCTTCAAAAGAAGATGTGAGCAATGCCATTAATTGAGTAATTCTATATATTACATAAATGAGTAATATTAGGGATCATTCTTTTATTCTCTTTCTATCCTCCTAAAGCTGATGTGACTTTTAAAATCACCATTAAATTTTAGATGAATCATACTTGAATTTTGTTCAAATGGTGATTTTAAAAGTTATATCAACTTTAGGAGGATAAAAAAATAGTCCATAGCATTACTCGACATAGATACCGATCTCATAAACAACGTTCATGCAAAACTGATGTGGCAGCAGAGTCTTGTAGCATATATGTAGAAGAGTCTTGTAGCATTTATGTAGATCAGTTTGTTAAAATATATATATATATATATATATATATATATATATATATATATATATATATATAATGACTACTAAACCTTGTTACATACATTTTATAAATTATTTAGCATTTTTATGTACGTGATATGTAGCATTGCTCAAATTAAAATATGAATTAGGACTACGTACCCACAAGGTTTTTGATCCTCATCCTAAGATTTGACAGCATGTTACATTTTTAATAGGCAACATTTTTTAAGCCTTTCGATACCTAAAAATGGTCTAAATTATGTAATTTGAAAATATAGAATTTTAAAGGATCCTCATCCAAGCTAATGTCTGGATCTTACAAACAGTACTAGTAGAGACCAAAGACCAATTACGTGTTAATTTCAAAGTCCGAAACTCAAACGACATTATCATCATTAACAATGGTCAAGTGTCTCGGATATCGGTTGTTTCCTTTAAACAATTTTCTCATGTTTTTAACACAGTCCATTCAAAAGTAAGAACATGAGTTTCATGAAGAGTGAGTCAATTCAAAATTTCCCACCACCATTTTGGACTTGGTTTTTTTTGTTTTCTGTTTTTTTCTAAAGTTTTTGCGTTTCTAAATAACAAATTGTTTTAGGTAATCTGACATGGGTTATCTGATACTCGTCTGATTCCGTCAGAAAAATTAAAAGAGAAGAAATATTAATCTTTCAAATTGATTTAATGAAATAAAGAAACGCTATTTAACATTTTCTCCCAACATTTTCTTAGCATTCTTAATTGACATGACATGCTCAATTCATCTTAAATTTTTTTTTAATTAAGATTTGTCTAAAGGTAGATTAAGCATTCTACATCAATTGAGAATTCTAGAGAAAGTTGGACAAAAATTTGCTAAATAGCATATCTAAAGAATATAACACATGAACAACTTGATTTGATTATTATAGTATCACTTGGCCTTTGTTAGAGAATATGTGGGCTTGTCACACATTGCTAATGTATGAGAGTCTCTGTACCTTAAGCTTCTATATATTAAAGCCTCATGTACTATCAAATCATTCAATATTTCTATATATTAAACCACTTTAATTTTGTTGTTTCTTTATTTATTATTCCGCTTTATATTTCCGCATAATAAAATCTTCCAACCTTGAAGGTAAAGGCGATCTCTTGACAATATTAATTTTAAGTTTTGAAAAAATCAAAAAACATAAGGGCTTTATAGTAATTTTGGTTAAATTTCAATTATGAAATATGTGTTGTTATCAAACTAAAGAATATGAATATTAATTTATTCCATATATTACATCCTCTTATATTCCTAGAAATAACTATTTATTTTCCTAACCAAATACCCATTCAAGAAAGCAAACAAGGTCATAAGTCTATCCAAACTTTCCAAGCTTTGGACTGAATTAACACCACAATCTTGGTTAAACGATACAGACATGCACCATTGAAACATTCATACCCGGAAGAGGAAGGGAGCCCATGTATCAACTTTTCCCAGTAAAACCAACTCCCTCTTTTTTCAGCTAAAACTCCTTGGTCAACACGTAAGCCATAAAAGTCCACGAAATCACCATATATACTCCGACAAATAAGACGAAAACTTGGGAAATATATATGATTTTTTCAAAAAACAAAAAAATCCAATTACTAATTTTAGTTGCCACATCATTTTAATTGCATGTCACTCGTAGGAGAGTTTACTTAAAAATAAAAAATAAAAAAATCAAATTTTACTTTGGCATGATATGATTTCAATTGTTTACTAAATAAAATTAACCATTTATTTTATGTTATCCCAAGAAGGGTACACCAAGTGCGAGATTGTCAGTGTGTGCTGTGGCTGCTATAGAATGCACTGTGAAAGTGGGACACGCAACCAACCGAGGGAATAGGTGTCGTGAAGTCGCAGTGAGTATCTTTGCACGCTGTAGGGGATTGTGCGAGAGCCTTCCTTTCCCGCTGACCTCTTCTTTTTTTTTTTTTTTTTTTTTGACGCTTAAGCAAATGTCTTACAACATATTTTTGCTCAAATGGCAACATTGCGTACGTAGTGGGGATCCTGCGGGCCAAAGACCAAACGACATTATGATCATTAAAAATGGTCAGCTCTCTCGTTCCTTTCGTTTGTTGTCTTAAAACAATTTTCGTAGTTTTCGGAACAGTCCATTAAACAGTAAGAACAACAATTCCCACCACTTTGGACTTTGTTTTTCTTCTGTTTTTTCCAAAAGTTTTTGCATTCCTACATAACAAACTGTCTTAGATTGTCTGGCATGGGTTATCAGATACTCATATTTCCCTAAGAGGAAAAAAAAATCAGCTTTCAAATTGGTTTAAAGAATATATATATATATATAATATGGTTTGAAGAACCGCATATGAGTATTATAGTGTGATCACATGGCCTTGTACGTAAAAAATCTTTATATATATATATATATATTAGTTTGAAGAAGATTCACATCCAAGGATTAATAAGTTATAGAGAAAACGCGTACGGACCGTACGGTATATAATAGTATATAATAGTGTTGAGGATGTTACGAAACAAACCAAAATGTTAAAAAAAAAAAAAAAGGTAAAGTCTACTTAACTCCCTTAAATTACTACCACAATGACAATCTATCACCCAAACTATCAATTACGACAATTTATCCTCTAAACTACCAAACCAATGACAATGGACCCCCCAATGCTAGTAAAATGATGAAATTACCCCTATAAAATTTTCAATAAGACAAAAATACCCTTAAAATTTTGAAAAAAAATTAAGTTTTAGTATTTTGTTTTTATTTTAGTAAGGGTAATTTTATCATTTTTTTTTTAAAAAAAATTGGGGGTAGGTTGTCATTGTTTTGATAGTTTGTTGGGTAAATTGTCGCAATTGATAATTTGGGAGCTAGATTGTCATTGGGGTAATAGTTTGAAGGGGTTAAGTTGACTTTACTTATAAAAAAAAAAAAAAAGGGGGGGGGGGGGGGGGACCAAAGAGCATTATGGCCATTAGTTTAGAGAAAACAGGTATCATTTGGTGGTTTTCCCAAACAAATTCCATGTTTTATGTCAAAGTCGATGAATTACAAGACAAGTGATCTAAGTCGATCTATATATTCAAAATTTCCAAACTTTGGACCGAATGAACAAGACGACCGGCCAGATCATTTCAGTTTGACCGGTTTTACCCGGTTTAGTGTGAAGTAGATTGAGTCGATCGACGAATGCTTGCACTCCACCTATGTTGACTTCATGTAATTTACAAGGCCAGTTTAGTAAATTACAAGTTGATCATGGTTAATTAAACGATTCAGATAGCCGTTGAAACACTCATACCCAGGGAGGGGGCCCAGGGGGAGCCCATGTAGGAACTTTACCCAGCAAAACCTTGTTTTGGTCACTTATAACATGTCCATGACTAATTCAAAACTTAATTGTTGGTCAACACGTAAGCCTTAAAACCCCACAAAATCCCCAGTCCAGAAAGGCAGGTACGTACAAAACTCTACCACTATATATAAATCCCTTCGCTCATTCATACTTCGCCATTCACTTCCACAAGCACCATCAAAAGCTCTTATTTTCACCAGAAATCGATTACGTTCATACATTCCAGCAACTTCTTCTGATCCAAGATGAATTTCAGAAAGACAAGCAAAATTTTGATCATCTTTGTCGTCTGTGTGGCCATCTTGAGCCATTCCAGGGTTGTAGCAGCCAGAGTGTTATCCGAGGATTTTGGCGGTGCAAATAACCTGGAGACATATTCCTCCATCTATGAGAGGGCCAAGCACAGCATGGCGTATTGGATCGAAAGGTTGCCGTCCGGACCCAGCCCCGGAGACGGTCACTAGTTTATTCAAGTTGTAAAAGCTTTTGCTATATATATGGATTATACCGAACAATTGTAAATGGAAAATAAGATTCATTTATTTATTCAAATATGATGATAAGCCATTCTTTATATCTATAATTCTCATATTTAATTTGTTACTTTTCACATCAGTGACGTGTTATAAGTAACTTTTTTTTTTTTTTTTTTTTTTTTTTATAAGTGTCTAACATGAAAAACCCACTTAAAACATGTCAAATCAGCTGTATTCGTGTTACTTAAATTACTTATACGCATCTTACTAATTTGTGTGTGTATAAGTACTGTGCATATATATTCACCTATTTTTATATTCAAAGAAGTTCATAACTTGACATTTTGTAAAGAACCCAAACGAGTTTTAAGGTGTTGGATGGTCCTTTGAAAACATGATAAACTAGGGTTTTAAAACATATGCCTTTAAAATCGATCGAACAATATAATTTTGCATAAAACAATGGTTCATTACTTTAAAATAATTGAACGGTGTCACTATGCATGCAAATGAAATGTTGCCATTTCATTAAGAAATTGCATCATTTCCATAAGGTGCTAGGTTGAACCCTAGGCCTTGATTTTCCCCATTTTCTGTACTCCTAAAAATGGAAAGCTCCTACAATTGAAGTATGAAGCTTAACCTAATCCTAACCTGGCCTATGTTTTACCTCTCTTGTTTAAACAATGTTTTTATCTCACATGTTTTATATCTTCGAATTCAGTAGTGTTAAATTGCATAATAGTTGTCTTTTCCATAATAATGGTATAAAGTTAGGTCTTTTAAATAGATAAGCTTGATATGTGCATAAAAAATGTGAACTTTAAGGTTGTTAGGACATTTTTTGGTCTAACAGTCTTCAATTGCTGTGAATGGCACGTTCTTCGCGTTCTTCGAGGCATCCTTCATCTTCAATCTTCATTGGTCTTCCCGCTCCATTCTTACTTCCTGCAAAACAATAGCCAATCAAGAGAACTCGCCGGTGGGGTTCCAGCGTGTCTCACTCTGATGCCTAAATTAGGTCATTTCGTTGTTTCCGATCCTCAAGAATTCAAATATATTGCATACCTTCGGTTTGATAATCGATACATATTTATAGAGTTGATAATCCGGCGCTGGAAATGGCAAATAGGCGGAGGATCTAGGATATAGGAGTAACTAATGGGTAAATTAATAACCTTGTCTCCCGACCGTTATGGTCAATGCGAAACTGTTCCTGCAATCATTATGATCCCGAGAGTGGGGCATAACTACCACTACAATCAATGCGAATCCGAGGATGACTCGTAACCGCTCCCGTAATCAATGAGTATCCGAGGATATGCGTAACCGTCAATGTGATCAATGCATATCCATTCCCGTAACTGTCATTCTTAAATGATACATAAAGTAGATCCTGACCCTAGTGGCTAACTAGATGTTGTAGGCTCAATACTTATGGTATTCCCGAGAGTATGATGTCCTGAGTCACTATAAAATGGTGATGATGTTGATTCCATGCCTCACATATTGGGCTTTTGAGAATGTGTGGACTGGGCTCTTCTATATCCATTTGTGACTTAGGTCCACGCTCTTGACCTGAGCCCATGGGCTAAACTCAAAATATGTGTAACAGTTAAACCCCCAAATTCCTTTTTTCGAAAATTTCGAAAGAAGTGAATTCTTATTCTTATCTGATATGGGTATCTGCTTAAGCTTTTAACCGTAGGATTTTTGCGAAATTTCTACTCGGACTGTTGATGACTTTTTTTGAGCTATTTATCCTCTAATTTTCTGACCTTGTGAAATTAATTAAATCCGAGTGTGAAAATTGAGGGTAGAATCTGAGACACGAGGATAAAAACCGAGACCTTCTCTTTAATACCCGAGGGTTAAATCCGACCCTCTCTTCCAAGACGGTTAAAAAATCAAGTAATAATCTTCTTTGATCCGAGGGTTGAATCCAGGACCTGAGGTAAAAACTGAGACCCTCACTTCACTTCAAAACCCGAGGGTTAAATCCGATCCTCTCTTCCAAGATTTGGTTGAAAAATCAGGTAATAGTATTCTTTGATCCGAGGGTAGATTCCGAACCTCTCTTCCAAGACTTGGTTGAAAAACCAAGTAATGATATTCTTTGATCCGAGGGTAGAGTCCGACCCTCTGATAAAAACCGAGGCTCGAGGGTACAAATCGAGACCCTATCTTCAATACCCGAGGGTTAAATCCGACCCTCTCTTCCAAGACTTGGTTGAAAAACCAAGTAATAATATTCTTTGATCCAAGGGTAGAATCCAACCCTCTCTTCCAAGACTCGGTTGAAAAACCAAGTAATAATTTTCTTCGATCTGAGGGTAGAATCCGAGACCCGAGGATAAAAACCGAGGCCTGAGGGTACAAACTGAGACTCTCTCTTCAAAACCCGAGGGTTAAACCTGACCCTCTCTTCAATACCCGAGGGTTAAATAAGACCCTTTCTTCGAAGACTTGGTTGAAAAACCAAGTAATAATATTTTTTGATCCGAGGGTAGAATCCGACCCTCTCTTCCCAAACTTGGTTGAAAAACCAAGTAATAATCTTTTTTGATCTGAGGGTAGAATCCGAGACCCGAGGATTAAAACCGATGCCTGAGGGTACAAACTGAGACCCTCTCTTCAATACTCGAGGGTTAAATCCGACCATCTCTTCAAAGACTTGGTTCCAAGGGTGAAAACCAGCCCCCATTGATAAGTTCTGAGGGTGAAAATCAACCACCCTTTTCAAGATCTGATGGTGAAGACCCACCATCTTTTTGAATCCAAGGGTAAAAACCGAGGGTAGTGTTTGAACCCCCCTTCCCCCACCCCCCCCCCCCTCCTTTTTTTTGAATCTGATGGTATTCTTTGTGTTTTACCGAGTTGTCTCCTGTTAATTACTTTTAGCCCAAGGTTGTCTCCTTGTTTCAGATGAGGTTTATTGTCTTTTACCTGGCTGTTTCTCGTTAATTATTTTTAGCAAAAGTTTGTCTCCATGTTTCTGATGACGTCTGTTGTTTTGTACCGGGTTGTCTCTCGTTAATTATTTTTAGCTAGGGTTTTCTCCCTGTCTTGTTTTTATCTATGGTTTTCTCCTTTGTTCCTTTTTTTATCCAGGGTTGTCTCCCCTGTTCATTGTTTTTATCCAGGGTTGTCTCCCTTGTTCCTTGGTTTTATCTAGGGTTGTCTCCCCTGTTCCTTGTTTTTGTCCAGAGTTGTCTCCCTTGCTCATTGTTTTTATCTAGGGTTGTCTTCATTGTTCCTTGTTTTTATTCAGGGTTGTCTCCCTGTTTCTTGGGTAGCTCCGTGTCTTCTTTGCCCAGAGTGAGGTAGATCACTTTTTATTTATGCAAAAATAGAGTTAACAAAACACATATGTTTTTCAATTCTTTTCTACCTTTTGCTTTGAAAAGTCAAAAGCAAAGCATGTGCTTTCTTAGCTTTTGAGGTTTGAGTCTGGGAAGCCATCAGCTAGGCGTTCCTTCTATATAGACTTCACGTCTTCCTACTAATTGTTAGAATGCCACAATTAGGAGCCTATGCACCATTGGAGTCTCGAATCCGAGCTAGGGCTGGGGTTCTTAGAACCTATTTATGTGACAATGGAGCTACTATCGATTGGCTTCGAGTGTCATCCCATCGTCAATGGATGGATGTCAATTTTAGTAAATAAAAATGATGTCACCCAGAATCAATCCAATAATTAGCCACCAAATTACAAGAACATAAAAGGGAATTGATGTGTAAAAATATAAAATTTTCTAGGATTTGCAATTGAGTGTGAATTTTTCTCCCCACGCATCCCAACAATGGCCTGGTGTTCATGGGATCAAAATATAAATTAACGAGATGAATAGGAAAACTTATCTCATTGTCAAGATGTTGGCTAACACCGATTTGGTGTTGTCGGGCACAGTTGAGATGCATGAACATACATCCATGCAGATCTGTTACAAACGAACATGTATATGTCGTGGGGCAAAGAATTTTCCGGAAGAACAATCATTGGCCGGTATGGACGCATGATCATTACCATTATGGATTTTTAATTTTGTAAGAACGAATAGTCATTCTCATAGACGGCATCAAACTGTTGGTACAATTTCTGGTATGGTGAACCCAAGGGGTAATCTGGTAATTCTACGAGCTGCTTCCTTTCTAACCTGCAAAATAGAAACGGTGGTTAAGAGAATACATCGGGCAGTTTCCGGTGGATCCTCCTCCGACGGTCAAGTTAGGTTATTTCTTTGTTTCCAATCCTCAAGAATTCAAATATATTGCGTACCTTTGGTTTGATAATCGATAGAGTTGATAATCCAGCGCTAGAAATGGCAAATAGGCGAAGGATTTGGGATACAGGAGTAACTGATGGGTAAATTAATAACCTTGTGGTCAATACAAAATTGTTCCTGCAATCAATGTGATCCCGTGAGTGGCGCGTAACTACCACTGCAATCAATGCGAATCCAAGGATGATTCGTAACTGCTCCCGTAATCAATGAGTATCCGAGGATATGTGTAACTGTCAATGTGATCAATGCGTATCGATTCCCGTAATTGTCATTCTTAAATGTTACATGAAGTAGATCCCGACCCTACTGGCTTGGTAGATGTTGTAGGCCCAATACTTATGGTACTCCCGGGGGTATGATGTTCCGAGTCACAGTGAAATGGTGATGATGTTGATTCCAGGCCAAACGTATTGGGCTTTTGAGAAAGTGAGGGCCGGGCTCTTCTATGTCCATTCATGACTTGGGTCCACGCTCTTGACCCGAGCCCATGGGCTAAACTCAATATGTGTAATAAAGATCTAGCATTTTTTTTTTTTTTTTAACTTTAAAACAGTGTTAAGATATCTATCTTTTAACACCTTCAAGCATTTTCCTTAGTTGTTTCATAAAGGATATGTAATTATGAAGAAAAAGCTAGGACTTTGAGTTTTGAAGTGATGTTTGTAACATTGCTTATTTTTAAATGTTTATGCTAGTATGTATCGTACTCTTAAGAAGATTTATAATGTTATGGGAATGGAGTTTATGCGGAACAATTATTAATATTATGATATATTAAAATGTATGATACAGCAGAATATTTTATTATGTTTACTTTTATTTGATATTGTCTTTATTTATTTCCATGTAAGAGTTTTGATGACTCAACCCTAGTTTATATTCCAACAAGAGCTAATTACTCAGCCCTAAAAAACATTGTAATAGTTTGTCTATTTAAAGGGCATTATGTTATAAATAAAGCAAGCAAAAAATTATTCAAAACCTTGTTTTTGAAAAAAGGTTTTAGGTTCTATTCAACAAATCTAAAGGGTCTAAGTTTCCTCAAAACCTAACAATATATCCGGTTACGTGTATGTAAAAGCATTTACATAACATTAGTATAAGAGCAACCAGGTTGGTTGTTTTCTATAGCAATCAACGATCCATGGAGGATTCACGTCTTGATCAACTTGAACAACAATTTGCTAGTCTCATGTTTGAAGCCTTGATAAAGAAATTAGAAGAGTGGATGGAAATGATGGTGAAAAAAATAGACAGTTTTCTCTCACAGAAGGGGATTGATGTACAAAAAATAAAGTCGTCGTTCAGCCATCCCGCTACGTTGAAGCCCCAATTCCACAACTCAATCTCACTGCCACCCAATTCCGCCACCATCCAATCGCGCCAATGGATCAAAAAAAGGCACTCCCAACCGCAGATATGCGTCTTTTAGCCATCATAGTCCAATACTGCCCCATCTCAGTTGTGTCTCCACTGAAATCGCCAACTTCATTTTTGTCATCTCACGCTAAATCGTGGCTCACCCAAATGAGAAGAAAAAAGGGCTTAGATGTTACTTGGTTCCCAAAAAAAAAAAACAGAAGAAGAAGATAGTATACGTGTATGACATTATGCCCAAGTTTGGAAGAAATGAGAGAATGGCTTCAAGGGGAAATTTGAGATTTTCAATGGAATTGACAAGAAAAAAAAAATGGTTTCAAGTACGGGTGTGTGAAAGGTTAAAAAAAAAGAAAAGAAGTTGATTAAAGGGAGAAAATTCATGGTTATAGTAATATTTTATTATTTATAATTGTTAAATGTTATTGATCCGGCAGATCTACAGATGCGATCTAAGAGCAAGATTATTTCAAGAACAAGATTTTCAGGACCTTGAGTACAAGGTCCTCTTCAAAGGGAAATGAATGTTATGAGAATGGAGTTTATGCGGAACAATTATTAATATTATGATATATTAAAATATATGATACAGTAGAATATTTTATTATGTTTATTTTTATTTGATATTGTCTTTACTTATTTCTATGTAAAAGTCTTGATGACTCATCCCTAGTTTATATTCTAATAAGAGCTGATTACTCAGCCCTAGTAAATATTGTAATAGTTTGCCTATTTAAAAGGAATTATGTTATGAATAAAGCAAGCAGAAAATTATCCAAACCTTATGTTTGAAAAAGGTTTTAGGTTCCTTTCAACGAATCTAAATGGTCTAGGTTTACTAAAAACATAACAATCTATTCGGTTACGTGTATGTAAAAGCATTCATGTAATATATAAACTCTAGGAGTCTTGGGTAAGTGATAGATTAGGTTTTGGAAGAATGAAATGGGAAAGACATATTTTGGATAAAAACAATTGAACGGCTTGTACCCGATTGAACGGTCCATGTGAAACAATCGATTGTTTTGGGCAGAATGTGCATGATTAAGATTTGAAGTGTGGGACTAAGGTTTCGCTTAGTGTCTTGACTAATATTAAATTTTGACGTGCATAAATGAGAAGTTTGATCTTTTGGTATATCGAAGTAAGTAATCACCCATAAGAGTGCCAAATATTCTTTTTCATCAAATATGACTATTGTATCTATAAACTATGCATTTTAATACTCATGCCTTTTATAACATTATGTCGTGAACCTAAAACTTTATAAATAATGATTTACTATTGCATTGATATTCATTACTGTCTTTGACTATTTTCCTTGTTTCCCATTTCTCAACCATTATATATAATTTTGAAGAAAAAAAAAATGCAAAATCAGCCACCTGTGACTACATTAATTTGCAATAAAATCCATTTGGTATGAAACAAATTATGAAAGCTCATAGTATGCAAAAATAATAAATTAGTCTATACTATTAATTTCACCAAAATTGTTGATGAATTCTATTAGTATGTCATGTCATATTTAATTATATAACGACGCATGTAACCCATAATAGAAAATATATAAATTATAAAAATTATAAAAATATAAAAACTAAGAATTTAAAATCGAAAACTAAAAATTAATTTTTTAAAAGAAGAAAAAAAGCTAGAAGAAGAGTTGGTTTGGCTACAAATTCTCAGTAAGACAAAGTATAAACATACAAATAGAAATTCTAACCTTAACAAATTGGGAAGTGCTTTGGGGGGGTACCTTCAGATTCAACAGTCCGAGAGCCACTAACATGTCTATGCACGGGGCTGTATTAGTTCTGAAGTCCTGACAAGTTTTGAGGGTTGCTTGGACACTTGGCTTCGCTAGGAAGCGAATGGTTGAGAATTTTAGCAACCCTATGCCCATCTCCGACGTGGAATCTTGTTGCAATGGCAAAGCCATTATTATATATGGTTTGATGAAAGAACAGAAAACGTGCTAACAAATGAGGAAGCGTGAGGGTCATGGGCTAGCTAATTGAGTAGAGTTGTGAGCATGAACTATGATTGGGATAGGGTTTGGAGGATGAGGACCTAAAAATGAATTTTTGGGGTTGCTTGGGCCACCCTCAATTGACCTATGGCTATGGGCCGCATGGAGTTTTGGCGCAAGCGGTTGCCGTCTGGACCTAGCTCGGGAGCTAGCCGGTCACTAGTTTTTTGTTATATAATTTTATGCAATGAATTAATGAACATGAGAGTTACAATTCAAGTTTGTTAGATAATATTATGTTATTGTTATTTACTTTATTTGGTATTCTAAGTTTATTAGGTTTACTTTTCCTTATTCTACTAGGTCTGTATTATTAGCCTATATATAGGCCCCTTCTGTACATTATATAGTGTGATTCAATATACAACCTTATTCTCAACATGGTATTAGAGCATAGGTTTTGAATCACCTAAAATTTTTTCGGCACCGCCAGTGTTATCCGGCACATCCATCCCTCTGTCCTTCACGGTTCTCTATCTTCTCCTCGAAGTTTTCAGTGGATCACTATACCGCTTGAAAGCCCGGAAGCCAACGGTCACAGAGCCGCCGCACGTAGTCCCATCGGAGCCCTCACGCGCTGCCCAAAGGTTCGGCAATTCTGCCACAGCTGTTCCGCCACCGGCCACCACGGTGGTCCGATTGCTTCTCTTAGGCCACCGATCGATAGATTTGCTCCCCATGACTCCAGAACCGCAACCAGAATCTAGATCCAAGGTCCTACGCACTCTTACGCGCCACCCATAGTTCTGGGCGTGAGATCCACGTGCCGCCTCTAGTCGCGCGTGTCCACACGTGCAAGAAGCTCCAACGACCACGTCAGCCCTAAGTGCAACGTCAACAGAGCCACGTTAGTGCTGATTGCCACGTCATTAGTGCCACGTCAGCCCTGAGTGTCACGACACCAGTGCCACGTCAACAGAACCAAGTTAGTCCTTGCCACATCAGCTGTGCCACATCAGCGTTGACTTTGATCGGTCTCAAAGAGTCTAGATATTTGTACTAACTAAATGAGGTCACAAACAAGGTGAGCCAGGGATAGGATCCCTTGCAATTAGAAATTCCTGTTACTATCTCTGCCCCATCTTTGGGCAAGGGTCCATGAAAAGGGACTCCTTTACCTGAGCAAGATCCCACTTAGGCAGGGAGCTCCCCTACAAATTTTCATGCCCTGTCTTTAGGAAGGAAATGAAAAGGATCCAAATCAAAGTCAGAGCGGAGCACATAGGATGCCACTTCCAGTACACCCCAAAGTAATCACAACAGGGAGCTCATGGGTCTCAAGACATGCGTAAGCGCTTGAAAGTGAGGATAGAAAGATTTAAGCAAACCTAGAAACTCAAAAGTCATTTCGGTTGACCGTTGACTTTTTTGTTGACTTCTAGAGTTGACCAAGTGCTTTCTTACCTACTTTTTCGTGCTGATTTCATATTTGTGGTGTGTTTTTGCTTTTGAGCCTTCTAGATGGCACAAAACGAGATTATTCATCATGTTCAAACTATATTGGATGGCACAAACTACATGGTGTGGTCCCAATCTATGCGTAGCTTTCTTAAAGGCTGCAAGCTTTGGCTTTATGTGACTGGGGAGGTCAAAAGCCAGTTAAAGGAGATTCTGAGTCAGATGAGGCTTTCACCACTCGTCTTATTGATTGGGATAGCAAGCATCATCAGATTCTTACATGGTTTCGTAATACCACTATCCTATCTATTTATGCGCTCTTTAGCAACTTTGATGAAGCAAAGGGTGCTTGGGATATGCTTGCTTCTCGTTATTCTTTTATAGATGGTGCTCACGAGTATCAGCTTCTGTTTGAGCTTTTCCATCTGAGGCAGGAATCTGATCAGAGTATAAATGATTTTCTTGCTCGCATGCAATTCTTGTGGAACCAAATTGATGTTTCTGATCCTATTTGGAAGGATCTCACTGATGTTGAGATGTATGTTACCCGTAGAGATCAACATCGCCTTCACCAATTTTTGATGGCCTTGCATGATGATTTTGAGCTTGTTCATGTGCAACTTTTACATCGTTCTCCTCTTCCCACTTTGGACACTGCCATCTTCGAACTTGTCCATGCCGAGACTAGATCGCAGACTATGCGCTCTCAGCCTAGTCATACAGTATTGGCTGCACCATCCTCTAGCTCCTTGTCATTCCAACGAGAGTATTATGACAGGTCAGGTACTCCTCGACTCCCTCCTAAGTCTCGCGATAACAATTACTGTCGCTATTGTCGACGTCGAGGGCACACGATTGACAAGTGTTGGCGTAAGGGAAGATCTAATGCACCTGATGTACAAATTTAATTGTACTCGCAAGTGCACGAGTCGTGTGCAATATAGTGTGTGTGCAAGTGCGAGGTCGATCCACAGGGATTTGTGTTGTGTAAACCAATTTCTATTTAAACCAACTCTATTTTAACCTAGTTCCGAATTTTGTGATTTTTGTCGTGCAAAATAAAACATAAACTAAAGAAAATAATGAAATAAAATGGTAAAGAACACTAAGGTTTTAGAATTCACTTCGCCAAATCTTAACTCTATATTCTCGTATTTGTTCCTACAATCGAAAAACTATATTCGATGTTTTACAAATATCAAGTTTAAATCATTCAATGAATCCACCCATTTTTACAAATCACAACAAATATCCGATTCGAAATTAAATCATCCTATGTATCCGTTTGGTTAACGAATCACAACGGATATCCGATTTCAATCGAATGATTTGATGTATCCGAAGGATGAAACACATCAAATATCCAACTCCAACACATAATAGTTCATCACATTCAATTAAAAGATATAAATCAAGCAATTGAATGAAAATCTACAACATCCTTATTCGAAGTCAAAATTGTATAAACAAAATACGAGAATACATGAGTTTGTCAATGACGAAGCTTCATCTTCAACCTTAGTTGAAAGATTTAGCCTCTCATGATAACAAAAATAATCACCAATTGAATTGTCATCATCGAAAGAATAAAACTTACAATGGAAAACAAAGCAAAAGCTTCCCCACGGCAATACGTCGTAATTCAGCTTAAAACGGCCTCCTCCAATTGTGAGGGTTAGAGGTCTATTTATATGGCTTAGGAGAGCCCTAGAAGCCCTAGTAATCCTAGGAATTTCGGAGATTTAAGTCCAAGCCCAATTAGGATAAAGAAAACCTAAGCCCAAATCGGAATAGGATTCGCCCAGAATTGCGGTCCTATCTTGCGGCGTGATTTTGGCCTTGCGGCGCTCCGAATTGGGAAAATGCTATTTCACAATGAATTGTAGTAGTTTGAGTTAGCTTTCCAATGCCGCTTTAATCACCTCAATCGGATATCTGAGATGAAAGTTATGGTCAAAATACCGAGACGTATTCAGAATCCAATTTTGCATCCAATCCGATTTGACTTCAAATTGAGAAATTCCGAATTAATCCTTTCCTTTATTTGATTAAACTTTAACCATGATTGGTTAAGCTTAACCATATCCTCTAGGTCTTCCCAATTTGCCCCTTTAAGCTTGGAATTTTTCCATAAATGCTTTCTTTTCTTCCAAAAGCCTATAAAACAAAGAAAATACAAAAAGGCAGTAAAATGTCCTAATTAACCAAAACCAAAGGATTAAAACATGCCAGTTAAGGGCTGAAAATATAAATATTTTAGCACTTATCACACCCCCAAACTTACATATTGCTAGTCCCTTAGCAATACAAAACTAAAAACAAGAATGGAAAAACAGAAAACAAAAGATAAATCCATCTTTCGTGGGATATACGATTGCATTTAGCGCATGCAACAAGCCTTTTAAATCTCTAGGTATCCCTAGAGGACGAGTGAAGTCTCGTGAGGGTTTAACAGGAATGATACCCACAAACATTTATGCACTATGTTATTTCATAAACAAGGACTTCCACACAAACACATGGTTTTTAACATCATGAGTAGGTTTATCATAACGAACACCACAATCACATCATCAAGATAAGCACAAATCATTCAACTCAAAGATGGAAATTTGAGACAACACATGTTCCAATAAGTGCAATGTGAGACTAACATAAAATCCGGAGGCTTCAATTTATTCTCAAACTTGGGTGTACTTTAGATGTGATAGGAATTTGCTCAGATGAAACAACCAAGGCTTAATTTTTTATTTTTATTTTTATTTTTATTTTATTTTGTTTTTTTTTTGTTTTTTTTGTATAGGCTGTGCAATGCTTAGCTTCCTTAAGCTTTCTAATTGACCCATGTAACGAGTGTTGGGCCAGAGACTCCCAAACCAAATGGTTTTAGGGCACTGGATGTAGAAACATCCCTAAGGGCTTAATTACTCAAGTCAACTAGGCTACGAAGCCAAACTAGCCATACAACCAACCAAGTTAGGTTTCTCATCTTTTTACGCGAACACTCAATGCTTTGTGAGGCATGAGGTCCGGTTACTCAATGAGAAGCTCAAACTGATTTGATTTTTTTTTTTTTTTTTTTTTTTTTTTTTTTTTTTTCAAGCCATGGTTTCATCACACTTCATCCTACCTATCTCAAAATATACCCTAATCAAGTCAAATCTTATACCTCACCGATTCTGTGCTAGTGTGCTCGTGGTGATAAACTCGAACATGTGAAATCTCTCTAATCCAACAATGAGTCAAAAGACTCAGATTCCTACTGACATGCTGTGTTCAAAATGCTAAACAGACCAATGACATGCAAACCACAGAATAGGTGTTATCCTTGCTTAATCAATAACATAGCAGATTTTTTTTATTTTTTATTTTTTATTATATATATAACAAAACAACACGAATAATTAAGGAAAAAGACAGAGAAATGTCTACCCCACCCCCAAACTAAAATGACACATTGTCCCCAATGGGTCCAGAGATACAATACCAGGTGCGCGGCGCAAGTCGGGTGTAATATAGGAGAATGCTCCCTCAAACTTGAATGGCAGACACTTGCCCTGAAAAACACAACAGAAACAAACAAACAAGATAAAATGGTAAGGGAAAGAATGAGGGTTGCCTCCCACAAGCGCTAAGTTTTAAGTCTTCAGCCAGACTCTCCACAAAAGACGACAATCACTCAGAATAACTCGGATCCTCCAACAATGTCGTCTCAATCTCCTTACTCCTCAACTCTAAGAATGGTTTTAATCTCTGTCCATTTACCTTGAAGGTGTTACCATTCTGAGGATCCTCAATCTCGATGGCCCCATGAGGAAAAACTGTCCGAATGATAAATGGGCCTGTCCACCGAGATTTCAACTTGCCTGGAAAAAGATGCAGCCGTGAATTGTAAAGAAGGACTTTCTCACCAGGCTCAAAAGATCGTCTCAAAATGCTCTGGTCATGAGCCTTCTTCATCTGTGCCTTGTACAACCGTGCAGACTCATAAGCATCATTCCTCAGCTCCTCTAATTCATTGAGTTGGAGCTTCCTTTGTGAGCCAGCCTTCAAAAGATTGAAGTTCAGCTGCTTGATGGCCCAATATGCTCTATGCTCCAACTCCACGGGAAGATGACATGCCTTCCCGTACACAAGCCGATAGGGTGACATCCCAATCGGGGTCTTGAAAGCTGTCCTATATGCCCACAGTGCGTCACTCAATCGCATAGACCAATCTTTTCGATTGGGGTTTACCGTCTTTTCCAAAATATGCTTGATCTCGCGATTGGAAACTTCAAGCTGTCCACTCGTCTGTGGGTGATACGGGGTGGCAACCTTATGTGTGATGAAATACTTCTTCATCAACTGCTCAAAAATCCGATTGCAAAAATGCTTACCTCCATCACTTATAATTGCTCGAGGCGTACCAAAACGAGCAAAGATAGTGTCTCTCAAAAACTGGACCACAACTCTGTGGTCATTGGTCTTGCATGCAACCGCCTCCACCCATTTGGACACATAGTCCACAGCAACCAAGATGTACAGATAGCCAAAGGAGTTCGGGAAAGGTCCCATGAAATCGATGCCCCATACGTCAAAAATCTCCACAATCAGAATGGGACTGAGGGGCATCATATTCCTTCTAGAGATACTCCCTAGCTTCTGACAACGCTCACAAGATTTACAATAAGCGTGGGCGTCTCTGAAAAGGGTAGGCCAATAGAATCCACACTGCAAAATCTTGGCAGCGGTCTTCTTAGCACTGAAATGGCCTCCACAAGCATGATCATGACAAAAGGAGATGACATTGGATTGGTCATGCTCAGGTATACACCTCCTAATGATCTGATCGGGACAATACTTGAACAGGTAAGGATCGTCCCAGAAAAAATGTTTCACCACGGACAAAAATTTGGACCTATCTTGTCGCCCCCACTGCTGAGGTAGTTGGCCGGTGACAAGATAGTTCACTATGTCAGCAAACCATGGTGCGGGCTCATGAGCAATGTGCATCAATTGCTCATCAGGGAAAGTCTCCGAAATGGGGCTGGCGTCCTCAGTGTAATCCACAGTCAATCTAGACAAATGATCCGCCACCACATTTTCGGAACCCTTCTTGTCCCGAATTTCTATGTCAAACTCCTGAAGTAGCAAAATCCATCGGATCAGACGAGATTTAGCATCTTTTTTGGAAAAAAGATACTTCAATGCTGCGTGATCCGAAAAGATGATGACTTTAGATCCTAGCAAATAGGATCTGAACTTGTCTAGCGCAAAAACGACTGCCAACAACTCCTTCTCCGTGGTGGAGTAGTTGAGTTGTGCATCGTTCAGAGTTCTGCTCGCATAGTAAATGACATGGGGGAGTCTATCAATACGCTGCCCCAAAACAGCTCCAACGGCATAATCCGATGCGTCACACATGATCTCAAAAGGTACACCCCAATTGGGTGGCTGAATAATGGGTGTGGACGTCAGAATGCTCTTAAGGTCCCCAAATGCTCTTTGGCAATCCTCATCAAATACAAATGGGGCATCCTTCACCAACAACTTGCACAAAGGCTGGCAATCTTGCTAAAGTCTTGGATAAACCGCCTGTAGAATCCTGCATGGCCCAGAAAAGAGCGAACCTCCTTCACTGTACGTGGGGGTGGAAGGTTGGAAATCAAATCCACCTTCGCTTTATCAACCTCAATCCCCCTCTGAGATATGACGTGCCCCAATACAATACCTTGCTTGACCATAAAATGGCACTTCTCCCAATTGAGCACCAGGTTCTTCTCCTTGCACCGTACTAATACCAAAGTCAGGCGGTGCAAACACTCATCAAAGGATGAACCAAAGACAGAGAAATCGTCCATGAAAATCTCTAAGAAACGCTCTACCATGTCTGAAAAAATACTAATCATGCACCGCTGAAAAGTAGCGGGTGCGTTGCATAACCCAAAGGGCATGCGACGGTAGGCGAAAGTCCCAAAAGGACAGGTAAATGTTGTCTTCTCCTGATCTTCGGGGTCCACAGGGACCTGGTTATATCCAGAATAACCATCCAAGAAGCAATAGTATGCGTGCCCAGCCAAACATTCCACCATCTGATCAATGAATGGGAGTGGAAAATGATCCTTCCTTGTGGCGGCATTTAGCTTGCGGTAGTCTATGCAAACTCTCCATCCAGACTGAATACGAGTTGGGACCAACTCATCATCCTTGTTCTTTACTACCGTCAATCCAGCCCGCTTTGGCACAACATGAATTGGGCTTACCCACTTGCTATCCGAGATTGGATAAATGATCCCTGCATCCAACAACTTAATCACTTCAGCCCTCACAACCTCTTGCATAGTTGGGTTTAACCTTCTCTGTGGCTCCCTCGATGGCTTGGCATTCTCCTCTAAATGTATCTTGTGCATCACCACCGAGGGACTGATCCCCTTGATATCCTCAATGGTCCAACCGATAGCTTCCTTGTGCTGTCTTAACACCTCTAGCAATTTTTCCTCTTGAGCATCAACCAAATCCGAAGCTATAATCACAGGCAAAGAATCTGCTGGACCTAGGAACTTATACTTAAGGTTATCTGGTAGAGGCTTAAGTTCCTTCTTTGGGGGATCAAGTGTTGTTGTCTCCTCCGTCTCACTGCTCACCAGAGGAGCAGTCTCCAAAATTGCATCTGCTTGCTCAAGCAACTTGTCCAAATCTAAATCCTCTCCGAACTGAGCAAAGCATGCCTCCAAGGGGTCTTCTATGCTTGATTCATTCACTGTCTCTTCCATAATCTCCTCTATCAAGCATACATTTCTCACTTCATCATACTCCAATGGTTGTTTGCTGATATCAAAGATATTCAGCTCCACTGTCATATTTCCGAAGGAAATCTTCATCACCCCTGTCCTACAATTAATCAGGGCGTTAGCCGTAGCTAAGAATGGTCGCCCTAGAATCACCGGTATTTGAATGCCAACATTCTTGACCGGCTCTGTGTCTAGCACAATGAAGTCCACGGGGAAGTAAAACTTATCCACCTTGATCAAAACATCCTCAATGATTCCCCGTGGTATCTTAACTGACCTATCAGCCAATTGAAGTGTCATGGACGTGGGCTTCAGTTCCCCTAACCCTAATTGTAGGTAAACTGAATAGGGTAGGAGATTCACACTCGCCCCAAGATCTAAAAGAGCCTTCTCAATTCGACTGACTCCTATCGTGCAAGAGATGGTAGGACACCCAGGGTCCTTATTCTTAATGGGCAACTTGCACTGAAGGATGGAGCTAACTTGCTCGGTCAGAAATGCTTTCTTTGGGACATTTGTTCTTCTCTTAACTGTGATCAAATCCTTCAAGAACTTCGCATAAGAAGGCACTTGTTGGATGGCGTCCAAAAATGGAATATTGATTTGGACTTGCTTGAACACTTCTAAAATGTCCTCAAACTTCCCTCCTTTCTTGGGGGCTTGCAACCTTTTAGGGTAAGGTGCTTTCGGCATAAATGACCTAGGAGGGTCCTCAATAATGGGTGTGGCTGTAGATGGCTCGGCATCTCTCTTCTCTTTGTTGCCACTCTTTTCCTTTTCTTGCCCTACAGGGTCTTCTTCTTTCTCAACCACCTGATTGTCCACTTGTCTTCCTGACCTCAGAGTGACAATTGCTTGCACATGTTCTTGTCCGTGTGCAGGATTTGAGGAATTCCCAACCATATATTGACCTTTTGGGTTGGGCACGGGCTGACTGGGCAATTTCCCTTTTTCTCTCTCACCCAAGTGATTGGCTATCTGTCCAATCTGACTCTCCATCTTCGCAATTGCTTGGGTGTTAACCATGGTGGCATTCTTTACTTCATCTATTGCTTGGGTATTTGCCATGGTAGAGTTTTTAAGCTCTTGTATGGTCTGGCTATTCGATTGTATGAATGCCTTCATCGTTTCCTCCAGCGATGATTGTGACGAAGATGCAGGATGTTGCACTGGTTGAGTTGAACGACCATGATTCTGTGAGGGAAATCCTTGATTCATTGGTTGGCTCTACTTCCATGAGAAATTAGGGTGGTTCCGCCACCCTGGATTGTATGTCTCTGAGTATGGTCCGCTTGCTTGCTTCCTAAAGTCATTAAAGGCGTTCACTTGTTCCATGGCGCACTCGGCAAAAGCCGGTGAAAATGGACAATTCTGTGCTAAGTGCATAGGATTAGCACAAATTGAACAGCCATCAACATTGAAAGTGTTGGCGGCATTTACGGATTGACCCACTGCAAGGGCTTCAACCTTCTTGGTCAGAGCATCTATCTTTATCCTCAAATCAATGTCCTCCTTAACCTCATAGATGCCACCTTTCTTGGGAATACGGGCAGATTTATCCCGACAACTCGAAAAATCCCACTGCTGTGAGCTGTCGGACAACTTGTCTAATGCCTTATATGCTGCATCCCCTGTCAAACTTAAGAATGCTCCCCCATTCATTGACTCGATCATACTACGGTTGGATTGGGTCAATCCTTGGTAGAAAAATTGAACGAGTCTCCACTTCTCATATCCATGTGGGGGGCATCTTATCAACAACTCCTTAAACCTTTCCCAACACTCTGAAAATTTCTCATCCTCCTCTTGAGTGAAGGAGCATATTTCCTTTCTGCATTCATTGACCTTTGACATTGGGAAATACTTGTTATAGAACTTGCTTAACAAGCTTTCCCAAGATGTAATGGATCCGGGCGTGTTGGAGTCCAACCATGCCCTAGCTTTGTCTTGTAGAGAGAAAGGAAATAGTCTGAGATGAACAGACTCTTCGGAGAAATTTTGAAATTTGAAAGTGGCGCATATGTCCTTGAATTTCTTTACATGACTATAAGGATTTTCAAGTTCTAGACCATGGAACGATGGTAGGAGTTGGATGACATGAGGTTTCAAATCAAAATGAGTAGCATTGGTTGGTGGCAACACTATACACGAATGGGATGTAGTGAAGTCCACAGGTGCGAACAACTCCCTAAGTGACGTAGTGAAGTCCACATTCCAAGCTCTAGCTTGCTCGGGATTTCCAGCTCTAGCATCCTCATGCTCAACCCTAGGTTCCTCTAAGTTATCTTGTTGGTCTCCCATTTCACCTCTATCCTCACTCTCAACAGGTGCTCTCCGAGTTCTCCTAAGAGTTCTATCAATGTCGGGATCTAAAGGTGTCAAATCTAAGTTTAGGGATCTCCGACCAAGCATACACCAATCTCGAGTGTTCAAATAAACTGATTAAACAACAATGAATAATCACAGAAAGAACACAAACAACCAAAAAAAAAAAAAAAAAAAAATAGAACTAACTATTCAACAACAATATACAAATACAATAAAATAAAATTGCAAAAATAAAACAACTAGTAGAAAAATAAAACCAATTCAAATAAAAATCAATTTCACAAACAAACAAATCCCCGGCAACGGCGCCAAAATTTGATGTACAAATTTAATTGTACTCGCAAGTGCACGAGTCGTGTGCAATATAGTGTGTGTGCAAGTGCGAGGTCGATCCACAGGGATTTGTGTTGTGTAAACCAATTTCTATTTAAACCAACTCTATTTTAACCTAGTTCTGAATTTTGTGATTTTTGTCGTGCAAAATAAAACATAAACTAAAGAAAATAATGAAATAAAATGGTAAAGAACACTAAGGTTTTAGAATTCACTTCGCCAAATCTTAACTCTATATTCTCGTATTTGTTCCTACAATCGAAAAACTATATTCGATGTTTTACAAATATCAAGTTTAAATCATTCAATGAATCCACCCATTTTTACAAATCACAACAAATATCCGATTCGAAATTAAATCATCCTATGTATCCGTTTGGTTAACGAATCACAACGGATATCCGATTTCAATCGAATGATTTGATGTATCCGAAGGATGAAACACATCAAATATCCAACTCCAACACATAATAGTTCATCACATTCAATTAAAAGATATAAATCAAGCAATTGAATGAAAATCTACAACATCCTTATTCGAAGTCAAAATTGTATAAACAAAATACGAGAATACATGAGTTTGTCAATGACGAAGCTTCATCTTCAACCTTAGTTGAAAGATTTAGCCTCTCATGATAACAAAAATAATCACCAATTGAATTGTCATAATCGAAAGAATAAAACTTACAATGGAAAACAAAGCAAAAGCTTCCCCACGGCAATACGTCGTAATTCAGCTTAAAACGGCCTCCTCCAATTGTGAGGGTTAGAGGTCTATTTATATGGCTTAGGAGAGCCCTAGAAGCCCTAGTAATCCTAGGAATTTCGGAGATTTAAGTCCAAGCCCAATTAGGATAAAGAAAACCTAAGCCCAAATCGGAATAGGATTCGCCCAGAATTGCGGTCCTATCTTGCGGCGTGATTTTGGCCTTGCGGCGCTCCGAATTGGGAAAATGCTATTTCACAATGAATTGTATTAGTTTGAGTTAGCTTTCCAATGCCGCTTGAATCACCTCAATCGGATATCTGAGATGAAAGTTATGGTCAAAATACCGAGACGTATTCAGAATCCAATTTTGCATCCAATCCGATTTGACTTCAAATTGAGAAATTCCGAATTAATCCTTTCCTTTATTTGATTAAACTTTAACCATGATTGGTTAAGCTTAACCATATCCTCTAGGTCTTCCCAATTTGCCCCTTTAAGCTTGGAATTTTTCCAGAAATGCTTTCTTTTCTTCCAAAAGCCTATAAAACAAAGAAAATACAAAAAGGCAGTAAAATGTCCTAATTAACCAAAACCAAAGGATTAAAACATGCAAGTTAAGGGCTGAAAATATAAATATTTTAGCACTTATCAGCACCCACAACAGCAGTTGCTCATACTGAGAGTGGTTCATCTCTAGCTGCTCCCTCTTTAGTTGCTCCCTCTAGCCACACATCAGGATCCAGTGTCACCTTAACTGCAGCTAACTTGGAGACAATTGTCAACCAGGTCGTCCTATCTCGTTCTGGTAATGCATCTTCCTCTGTCCTCCCAGTTTTGCCAAGAACCTCTTCCCCTTGGCTCTTTGATTCTACTTGTTACAAACACATGACACCTCACCCTACTTCCTCTACCACATCTATACCTTCACCTCATTCCTCATTGATTTGTACAGTTGATGGCTCCATTATGACTGTTAAAAATATAGGCACTATCAATACACCTTTCCTTTCTGTTCCTGAATTTTTTCATGTGCCTGAATTATCCTTCAATCTTCTTTCTGCTAGCCAACTGTGTGAACTTGGATATAGACTTGTTTTTTGACTTTTCTGGTGTGCACGTACAGGATCCTCGTACGAGTCAGACCATTGGGACCGGGCGTAGAATTGGGCGTATGTTCGAACTCTCATCCTTACATTTCCCCGCCACAGGCGTCTCTGTTGCTGCCTTTTCATCATCACCATCTCTTGCACTTTGGCATTCGCGTCTTGGTCATGCATCTGCTTCTCGCGTCCAATTTTTAGCTTCAAAGGGTTTATTAGGTTTAGTTTCTAATAATTCTTTTGATTGTAGTTCATGTCAACTTGGTAAACAACCGGCTTTGCCTTTTAATAATAGTGAGTCTCATGCTACTGTTTCTTTTGATTTAATTCATTCTAATGTTTGGGGACCTTCTCTTGTTGCTAGTATGAGTGGCTCACGTTATTTTGTTATTTTTGTTGATGATTTCTCTAGTTACACTTGGGTGTTTTTAATGAAATCTTGTTCTGAATTATTGGGCATTTATATTACTTTTGCCAAAATGGTTGAAACCCAATTTTCAAAACCCATCAAAGCTTTTCGTTCTGATAATGCTTTAGAATATACTTAACATGATTTTCAAGCTATTCTCAAACATTATGGCATTGTTCCTCACTTGTCGTGTCTAAGCACCTCACAACAAAATGGTCGAGCTGAACGTAAACTTAGGCACATTTTAGACACTGTTCGTGCTCTTCTCATTTCTACATCTATTCCTACCCCGTTTTGGGGTGAAGCCACTCTCACGACTGTCTACACGATCAATAGGTTGCCTACCTCTATCCTTGATAATTGCACTCCTCACCAGCGGTTGTTTGGCTCTATTCCTTCATATCACCATCTTCGTGTCTTTGGTTCTACCTGTTTTGTTTTACTCCAGCCTCATGAGCGCACCAAACTCGAGTCTCGTTCTCGGTTGTGTTATTTTCTTGGATATGAAGTGGAACAAAAGGGCTACCGGTGTTATGATCCTATGTCTCATCGTCTTCGCATCTCCCATCATGTAGTTTTTTGGGAGCATCGACTATTCCATGAAGTGGGAAAATTCAGCATGCTATCATTCCCTCCCTTTACTACCCTTTTTGAGTTTCCTCTTTCTCCTATTCCCACCACCAATGTATTGCTAGAGTCTCTCTCGTTCGAACTGCAGTCATCTGATGCCCTCGACGTTGCTATGCCCTTAACGCCGCTTCGCCTGCGTCCCCAAGTTCTTCGCCTGCCTCCCCAGGTTCTGTTCCATCCAAGGATCCAGTCTGCATTCCACCACTTGACCTTCGTCGATCCACCCGAGTAAGATCTCTCCCATCCCATTTACAAGATTTTCATTGCTTTCATGCCTTAGCTACCTTGCATGAGCCTCACTCCTTTCGTGAGGCCTCCACTAACCCTCTTTGGCAGGCTGCGATGAAAGAGGAACTTGATGCTTTACACAAGAACAATACATGGGATCTGGTTGACTTACCTCTTGGAAAATCTGTGGTTCGGTGTAAGTGGGTTTACAAAATCAAGACTTGTTCTGATGGTACTGTTGATAGATACAAGGCTCGACTTGTGGCCAGAGGTTTTACTCAGGAATATGGTGTGGATTATAAAGAGACTTTTGCTCCAGTTACTTGCCTCTCTTTTGTGCGTGCTCTGTTGGCTGTTGCAGCCTCTCGACATTGGTCACTTTGTGAAATGGATGTCAAAAATGCCTTCCTTAATGGTAATTTAAGTGAAAAAGTCTATATACAGCCACCTCCTGGATTATCTCATCCTACAAACAAGGTTTGTTGTCTTTGTTGAGCTCTATATGGACTTAAGCAAGCACCTCGAGCATGGTTTGCTAAGTTTAGCGCCATTATCTCTCGCCTTGGCTACTCCATCAGTTCTTATAATTCAGCCTTGTTTATTTGCTGCACAGACCGGGGTACTATACTTCTTCTACTATATGTTAATGACATGATTATCACTGGAGATGATATCACTGGTATTCAAGAACTTAAACAGTTTCTCAGTCAACACTTTAAGATGAAAGATCTTGGCCCTCTTAGCTATTTTCTTGGTCTTGAGATCTCCTCTTCTTCTGATGGTTATTATTTAACACAAGTCAAGTATATATCTGATCTACTTTCTCGGGTCAATCTCACAGACAATAAGATTGTTGACACACCGACTGAGCTTAATACTCGTCTCACTCCTTATGATGGCGAGCCTCTTCACGATTTTACCTTATATCGGCATTTAGTTGGCAGTCTTGTCTACCTTACTGTCACTCGACCTGAATCTCGTATGATGTCCATCAAGTGAGTCAATTTATGGCTGCTCCTCGCTGCACTCATTTCTCAGCTATTCTACGCATTCTTCAGTACTTGAAAGGGACATTATTTCATGGGCTTTATTTCTCCTCTTAGTCTCCTCTATAGCGGTAGCTTATATGGATGCTGATTGGGCGGGTGATCCAACAGATCGTCGCTCTACCACTGGTTATTGTTTCCTACTTGGCACCTCGCTTATCTCTTGGCGAAGTAAGAAACAGACTATTGTTGCTCGATCTAACACCGAGGCAGAATATCGTGCTCTAGCTGACACTACCGCAGAGCTTCTTTGGTTGCGATGACTGTTACAAGATATGAGTGTTTCTCTTTCTTCTGCTACTCCTGTATACTGTGACAACAAAAGTGCTATTCAGATTGCTCATAATGATGTTTTTCATGAACGGACAAAACATATTGAGATTGATTGTCATTTTGTTCGTCATCATCTTCTTCAGGGCTCACTACAGCTTCATTCTGTCACGTCTTGTGATCAACTCGCAGACATTTTTACAAAGTCACATCCTCCAGGGCGTTTTCGTGATCTTGTGTCCAACCTCAAGTTGGTCTCTCGCACTCCACCTTGAGCTTGTGGGGGGGGGGGGGGGGGGACTGTTACATAATGTTATGTTATTGTTATTTACTTTATTTGGTATTCTAAGTTTATTAGGTTTACCTTTCCTTATTCTACTAGGTCTGTATTATTAGCCTATATATAGGCCCCTTCTGTACATTATACAGTGTGATTTAATATACAACCTTATTCTCAACAAAGTTGATTTATTTAATGAATTGTTGATATTGTTTCTAATTCTTAATTTTTTTAATTTTTTTTTTTTCTTTTGGATGGATGGATGGATAGACACGTGTATGAGAATCGTCACGCTAGCAACAGATTCGTATTCTATGGCGCTCTTCAATCATAAATGTACATATATATATATATGATCGATGAAGAAGAGAATATATATATTGATTTAAATAATAAATTCATAAAATTGGATTTTGAGGGAGGGCATATATTCTAACTGCATGCTACAACTAGTTCATCAACGAATGTGTTTAAAAAATTATGCTAAATGGAGGCCTGGGACTCGGTGGATGTGTGTTTATCAATGATAGAATGCCACTTATGACAACTTTGTCTAGAGCTATTAATTTTTTTAATAAATAAATAATAAAGTAATAGTGTTTTTTTTTTTTTTTTGACATGTTCACACAAGGGAAGGGGGAAGGGGGATTCGAACTAGTGATCTCTACTTTATTAGGCGTAGTCCACAGCCGATTGAACTATCCATTGAGGACATAAAGTAATAGTGTTAAGTAGCTTTCTTATTTGAAGTATTAATTAATTAGCCATTAAATAGATGTGGCATATCTTTTTTTTGTCTAGTGAGAATTTCACCATTATCACAAACTGCATTGTCCAACCACAATATATATATATATATATATATATATATATAAACTGCATTAATTACAAAATGTCCAAAGAGCAATTTGCTTGTGAGCGACAGCATATAGAAGTAGCTTTACTCTAACGCTTGAGTATCCTCCAAAATATTTTAAAATGCTCATATAATTCTTCTAAAATCAAAATTTTATTTCTTTAATTTATTTATTTTTTATTTCGTCTCCCCACATCTAAAATCTTAATTCTACCTCTGCCCGAGTCTAAATTATTTATAGGGAATCTTGATAGTTGTCATCACCCAAAAGTTATGATGACTTTGAAAACCAATAGCAGCTTTAAATTACAAATTGCTAGAACATTAAAGCTTTTATTCAAAGGCAACATAAACCAAAAGCTTTTACTGCTCGAGCCAGAAAGTTAAGTTCAAAAACAAAAGTGGAAAATTAATATATAGCTGACTTGTACGGAGGAAGTAGCTGTTCCTAGCTAAATACCATTTATAGTAATAAGATTATTTTGCTTCGATATTGCGAGTGTTAAGCAAGCTAGTGAGGTAATTAAGCACAAGTAAATAACCCTCGCGGTGTACTCCTAAGAAAGGCAAAATCAATGGATAAACTCGTCATTCTCTCATATTTGTAGTTTGGGAAGGCACTGGCATGATCTTTTCTACAGTCCGAATTTGGCTTGGATTGTTTACTTGCCGCAATTCCATTGGTAGCTTATTTGGCCTGGATTGTTTACATGTCGCAATTCCATTGGTAGCTTATTTGGCTTGGATTGTTTACGTGTTGCAATTCTACTGGTCAACCACAGTCCGAATCCTAAAAGGAGACGAACTCCATACAAAAGTATAAAACAAGCAGTCCTGCACTGTTTTGCAAAGCATTGGCGTATCCGAACGAACTCCGAAGGGAAGAAAACGAATAGAATCAGGTACTCTCTCATCTCTATCCTATTCTTGCGCAAGTTTTCAAGAAATTACTCTAGAAAAAGTATTGCTTTTGCGATTGCGAAGATATCAAATCATTGATCTTATATTTTCTCTACAGTTACACAACTCATCAAGCATCATGGGTGCAATTTTCGAAACTGAAGAAGAAGAATCATCAAAGATGAACGAGGGCAAGAATGTTGGTTCTCCAACAAAGCCACCATTGTTATTCTTATTAGGAGAATTCTCCGGGGAAACCAAGCATGGCTTCTTTGACCCAATACGACGGACCTTCGACGTCGTTCACCTTCAAGAACTTGAATGTCAGGCAGAGTGTCTTGCTTCCCGATACGGCTGGTTACTCATATTATCAAGAGAAACATCTTCTCTTTTTTTCTTCAACCCCTTAACGTGTCAAAGAATCGATCTCCCATATACCAAACGTATTATCAGTGCCGCGGCATTCTCTGCCCCTCCTACTTCCCCTGACTGTACTGTTTATGCAATTAAATCCTCTACCTTCAATGATGCATGCGAGCTTCATATCGACACTTTTCTTATTGGACAAGAAAGCTGGATCCCCCATTCATATAAATCAACAACAAAACCTCTCATAGCCAATGTTGTTCAAGCAGTTTGTAGCAAGGAGGTTTTGTACTGTGTGGATTCACGCGGAAGAGTCGGTGCTTTTGATGTGAAGGATGGGAATTGGACCGTTTTTCCGGGCGAGGAATTTCAGAAGGTTTGCACACTTTCTCTGGTGGAGTTCAATGGAGATATATTTGCAGCGAAGAAAGGAGCTTATGGTGTTATTGAGAAGCTTTATAAATTGACTATTGAACAAGGGATGGCGGCTTGGGAGGCGGAGAAGGACTCGGGTGATTTTTCAGTGTTTGTTGGTCCATATGGGTCTTGCGGTGTGTCGGCTCCGAATGAAGAGACGAAGGAGAAGCTTTTTGTTGCCGACTGTAGACCCGAATCCAGGTGTGTCGTCTACAACGTTGTTGGAAGGGACTACATGGAGGCTGAAAGGTTTATTGGCGGATCCTTCCGTTGCTGGTACAATCCGGTTTGGATTGAAAGGTGAAACAATCTTGTCGGATTGAAGAAGCTAGCTTTTTTTGTTGCCAACTCGGATTTTGAAGAAGCTTCTTGTTTTTTAGTTTTTGTTATTTTGTTTTAATTTTCCGTAGAAGGGCTTTATTTAATTAGTTTTTTTTTTTTTTTTTTTTCAAAGTAGAAATAAACGATGTAAAGATTACTCTTTCACAATTTTATAAGAATAATGTTATTTTCCGTACACTACAAGAAACTGAGTCATCAGGGGCGACTCATTAGGGGCGACTATAAAGTCGCCCCTAATACTCAACTATTAGGGGCGACTTTTGAAAGTCGCCCCTAATAGTTATGTATTAGCGTCCACATCCAAGTGGACGCTAATAGTCGACCCAAAAGATGAATAATAGCGTCCACTCTAGGATGGACGCTAATAACTCGACCCTAATATACTCGCGGGAAATATTCAAAAGGCGGGAAAAAGATCATTAGCGTCGACTTGAAAAGTCGACGCTAATGCCTAATCATTAGGGTCGACTTTGTCGACGCTAAAGAGTGTATGGATGAATTAAAAAATTAAAAAAAAAAAATCATTTTATTTACCAATAGCGTCCACTCTTAGTTGACGCTGAAGAGTGATCATTAGGGTCGACTTGAGAGTCGACCCTAATGCTTACGTATTAGGGTCGACAAAGTCGACCCTAAAGAGTGCGGGGAGGAATTAAAAAAAATTAAAAAAAAAATCCATTTAACAATCAATAGCGTCCACTCTTAGTGGACGCTAAAGAGTTATCATTAGGGTCGACTTGAGTGTCGACCCTAATGCTTAAGTATTAGGGTCGACTTTTGTCGAGTCTAAAGAGTGTGGGGAGGAATTAAAAAAAAATTTTAAAAACCTAATATTCATAACCAATAGCGTCCACTTTTAGTGGACGCTAAAGAGCTTTCATTAGGGTCGACTCTCAAGTCGACCCTAATGCTTAAGTATTAGGGTCGACAAAGTCGACCCTAAAGAGTGCGGGGAGGAATTAAAAAAAATGAAAAAAAAAATCCATTTAACCACCAATAGCGTCCACTCTTAGTGGACGCTAAAGAGTTATCATTAGGGTCGACTTGGGTGTCGACCCTAATGCTTAAGTATTAGGGTTGACAAAGTCGACCCTAAAGAGTATCGGCAAGAATTTAAAAAAATAAAAAAAAAATAATTTTATTTACCAATAGCGTCCACTTAAAGTGGACGCTGAAGAGTGATCATTAGGGTCGACTTTGAAAGTCGACCCTAATGACAAACTATTAGGGTCGACTTTGTCGACCCTAAAGAGTATGTGCAAGAATTAAAAAAATAAAAAAAAAAGAGTATTATTTACCAATAGCGTCCACTCAAAGTGGACGCTGAAGAGTGTTCATTAGGGTCGACTTTGAAAGTTGACCCTAATGACAAACTATTAGGGTCGACAAAGTCGACCCTAAAGAGTATGTGCAAGAATTAAAAAAAATAAAAATAAAAGAGTATTATTTACCAATAGCGTCCACTCAAAGTGGACGCTGAAGAATGTTCATTAGGGTCGACTTTGAAAGTCGACCCTAATGACAAACTATTAGGGTCGACAAAGTCGACCCTAAAGAGTATGCAGGAAAATAAAAAAAAAAATGAAAAAAAAAAAAAAAATGTTGATACCCAATAGCATCCACTAAAATTTTGTATATATCACTGCATTGTTTAAAATTTTCAAATAAAGTGACACAATATGCACCGTTAAGTATAACAAAATAAAATTTTAACCGTAAAAGTAAAGCTCTCCCTTTCACTTAATATTTCATATGTACAGTTGTTTCAATATATATATATATATATATATATATATATATGTTTTTTTTTTTAAAAAAAGAAAAATTCTTCTATTTCAATTCCATCCTCCTAAAGAAAGATTTTAATTTGTATATATTTGCCATTTGGTTAGAAGTTTCATTTGGAGGATAAAGTTTTCATTCGGACTAATTTGAAGACTTCAGTTTTAAGTGGATTCCCCAAATGATTCCTAACCAAATGGGATTTAATTCCCCGAATGAAAACTTAATTCTTAATTCTTAATTCTTAACTCTTAATTCTTAATTCCCATTTCATAATTCATATTAAATTTTACATATCTAATAGTGTATATATATGATATGATGAATATATTGAAACAAAACTAAAGACAAATAAAAAGATTAAGTTAAAACATACTAAACAAAATAAAAAGGGTAAACTAGGGGGTGCCTCCCATGAGCGCTAAGTTTAAAAACTAAAGACAAATAAAAACAAACAAAACTAAAGACAAATAAGAAGATTAACTTAAAACATACTAAACAAAATAAAAAGGGTAAACTAGGGGGTGCCTCCCATGAGCGCTAAGTTTAACGTCTTCAGCCAGACGGTGGTCCCTGCTCACTGCTGTCCAGAAGATGATGCTCCTGCAGGTGGCGGTGGCAACCGGGTGAGAATGGACTGCATCAATTCTTCTATGGTGTCTAGGCGTTTGTCCATCAATTTGAAAGTTTTGGATGCCTCCTTTCTTTGGCCAGCCAACTCTCTCCGAAGGCCCGCTATTTCTTCAATAAGTGAGCGGTTTTGTTCCTCCTCCTCAGATGCCTCTGGCTCAACTTCAGGTTCATCTTCGGCCATCGGCTCGGCCTCACTCTCTTCCGCACCAGGTGCTGGTCCCCGGGGCATGTGGGACAAGCTCTTGTTCCATTGGCGAATGCCAAATATGGGAGTAGTAGTGACTGGCTCATCAGCTGTGGTACCCTTGATGCCTTTCTTCCGGAGGATGTACGAGATTAAGTATGGGAAAGGCAACCCCCATGAATGTGTGGACTCCGCTCCTCCAACGTGCACCCCATTCCAAAATTTCTGAATTTGGTTCCAAATTATGTCGGGAATGGAGTACCAAGCATCTTTATGGAAGGCGTAGAGTGTTTGAAGAAATTGATCCCGCCTCTGAGATTTGTGCCCCAACGGAAAAGCATTACGGTGTAATATGGAGTCCACAAACCAAAGCCGTTGAGGTAGCTTCGATCGGCTGCCGGCATTATGATGGGAATCAGCATATTGCCCATCGCACATGTCCTCAATGATTTCCGTCACGTAGAATCTGGCCGGTTGCTCAGCAAGTTGTGCGGCTTCTGGAGGGTGCTCATGATTGCATTGAAGGGCAGCAGCAATGTCGGCCCGTGTTACGTCAATAGCTTTGCCTTTCACTTTGGAAGAGAGGGCCGCCACGTTGTTGCAGTCATGCCAAAGGTTGGCATAGAACTCGATCACCAATTTTCTGTAGGCAGTGGTGGTGACCGGCTTGAAAAGCTTGTTGAGGCCCCGTCGCTTGAACTCGGCGACCGCCCATTGAGTCGCCTCAAGATTTTGAAAGTCTTCGCGAATGGCGAAGGTGGTCTCAAATAGCAGCTCCCGCTCCTCAAAAGTGGGCGGGGGACAAATGGCTCTGGTATCGGACCCTCGGGAGGACGAAGCTCGAGCTCTTGGCATGATGAGGTTGATTGGGGACTTTTGACAAACACTTGGTGTGCACTAGAGATAGCCAAAATTGAAGAACAAACCAACTCCGCTCAAACCCCCCTGCAAAAACAACAAAATCCAACCACAACAAAGCAATGTGGGTGGATGAACACCCACAATTGCAGAAATATGAGAAAAAAAAAATGTTGGGGAAGTAATCGGGGTTGGGGTGTTGATGGGAATGGGGAAAGGGGTGTAAATCAAAGGTGGAGAAAAATACCTGGTATGGTTGCCGGAGAACTGAACCGTGAGGTGGCTGTGTGGTAGAGGTGGTGAAAAACGGTGGAGGAGTGGAGGAGTGGTGAAAAATGGTGGAGGAGTGCCGGAGGTGCGTGTTGGATGTTTATGAAATGTTGTGGGTGTGGGGGGGAAAGTGACCTAAAATAGGTCACGTGATGTGCTGGCCGATTGCGATCGATCGCACAAATGGTGCGATCGATCGCACTCGGCCAGCAAATGGCATGCATGTGCTGTTTCTGTAACTGCGATCGATCGCACCCAAGGTGCGATCGATCGCAGTCACAGAAAGTATACGTTTGTACATTCTGTGACTGCGATCGATCGCACATTGGATGCGATCGATCGCAGTTACAGAATGTACAAACATATACTTTCTGTGACTGCGATCGATCGTACCTTGGGTGTGATCGATCGCAGGCACAGAATGTACAAACGTATACTTTCTGTGACTGCGATCGATCGCACCTTGGATGCGATCGATCGCTGTAACAGAATGTTAAAAGAGAGGCAGAATTTAATTTTTTTTTTTATTTTAATTTTATTTTAATTTTTATTGAATAATGTACAACAACTTTGATAGTGATACAATGAAAGGATAGGATCAAGTGACAATCAAAATTGAAACAATCGAAATTAAAGGTTCATTCAAATATCCGGTTGATCATAGTACATTTGTTCAATCGATCATGATAGGATCAAATGATCGATGAAACTTGAAACAATTGAAATTGAAGGTTTGATCGAATATCCGATCAATCATAATGAATTAGTTCGATTGATCGTGATAAGATCAAATGATTGAAACAATTGATCTTATCAGGTTTGATCAAATATCCGATTGGTCCTACCTAGTGCATTCGATCGATCGATCGTGATAAGATCAAATGATCGAACAAAATTCAAACAAATTAAATGTTCGATCGAACATTGAATTGAAGTCTAAGCATTTTATATTATATTAGTGCATTACTTAAATTGATCGGGATACAATCAATACAACTTGACATGATTGAAGGTTCAATCAAACATTTGATAAAATCAATTCTGATCGATACTATTACATATTAGTCTGATCGATCGTAATGGGATCAAATGTTTGATCAAACATCCGATTGATCATAATGAATTAGTTCGATTGATCGTGATATGATTAAATGATCAATCAAACATCCGATCGATCTTAATAGATTAGTTCGATTGATCGCGATAGGATCAATCTTTCGATCAAACATCTGATCGATAGTAATGAATTAGTTCGATTGATCATAATAGAATCAAATGTCCGATCGATCGTACTGAATTAGTTCGATTGATCGTGATAGGATTAAATGTTCGATCAAACATCCGAGCGATCCTAATGAATTAGTTCCATTGACTGTGGTATGATCAATTGATAGATCAAACTAGATACACTTGAAGGTTCAATCGAACATTCAATTGAAGGTTCAATCCAACATTCAATTGAACTATTAGCTTTTTATATTATCTTAGTGCCTTAGTTATATTGATCTTATATTATCTTTGGATTTTGTATTATTTTATAACTAATTATAAGAGAAATATCAACTTAATGATCTTTATCATAAAAATTTTATGAACCGAAATTTGTAGTTAATATTATAATAGTAAAAACATATTATAAGAGAAAAATTACAAATAAATAAATAAATAATTTTTAAAAAATTGGTAGTATAATTTTTTTTTTTGGAAAATTATAAAAAGATACTAAAGTAGCCTCCCGAACAACCAAATTGTATAAAAATGCCACTTATTTTTAATATTCATATAATACCCCTATTATTTTAACAAATAAATAATAAAATAATTGAAAAAAAAAACGATGTTTTTTTCAAAAAATAAATTACAACTTGCTGAATGTTTTTTTATATTTTTCTCATTTATTTTAGAGCCTTTTTTTTGTTATATATTTTTGTCAATTTTTTTTTTTTTTTAAGAACAATGCCCCAAATATGAGCTACACCAAATAATTTGCCGCCATCTGCTAAAAACTGGCGGGGGGCTCAAATTTTCGGAGGATACCCTAAACGTGCAGCACTCTCACTCTCAGTACTCTCACTCTCTCTCTCTCACTCTCACTCTCACTCAGTTCATATTTTCGGAGGAAATACAGCATTCAGCACTCACTCTCACTCTCACTCTCTCTCTCGATCGCTCTCTCTCACTCAGTTCTCCGACGCAAGGTTCTCTCTCCGGCAGCTCTCACTCCGGCGCACTTAACCCTCTCCTGCAGCTTTCTCTCCGGTATGAGTTTCTCCTCTCTTCTTCTCTTTCTATTGGGCAGCAGCAATGTTCATGGGTTGCAGTTTTGCATCTAAAATGGTTGATTTTTGTGGTTTCTACACTGTTTCCTGTGATTTTTAGTATTGGGATATTTTCAAACATAGTAGAAGGCTAATATTTGATCATTTCAAGCTTGTGTTGGGTGTAAATTTATTCAATTTTGCTCTTCATTTTGTTGCCTATATACTCTTAACAATTTAGGGTCGGACAAAATTTAACCTATATACTCTTATAGGATGCCACTTGTTTGTGGGGTTTGTAGAGATCATTTCAAGCTTGTGTAGAGATATGTGTTGATTATATATGAAAACAAGTATTTGGCTAAAGCAACAAGTATTTGGCATATAAATCAGAAGGTTCTGCTTCGATCCTAAGCATGCGTCCATCAAAAAAATCAAATAATAAACTCAACAATAACTCAAAATTACCAATGAAATTAAATAGTAAGAGTATAAGTTCCACCCTTGAACGAACCAGCTAGCAATTAGGCCCCAATAGCCATAATAATGAAAATAGTTCGTCCAAAACGTTTAACACGATCTACATTGACACTAGAAAATTCAAACAAAGTAATGCAAAATTGGTATTGATTTTTTTATTGTCAAGTATGGCTTTTATCTCACTTTAATGATATTGTACTACCAATAAGTCTATGAATTTTGGGTTAATAAGCTAATTAATAATACCACAAAATTTTAATTTTGAAAATTATTTGTCATTTCTCCTCCCCCAACCCCATCCCCAAAAAATCTCTTTTTATGTAGTTGTTGTTGTAGTAAATGCCATAGTGTGATCTTTGTCTGCCCCAATTGGTTGGAACAATTTTCAGTTGCTACCAACTGTTGTGTTCTTGCAAGTATCTTCTATCCGGCACTTGGAGTTCATTAATAAATTGTTTCCAGAAGCTCATATCTAAGCGGCCAGCCCTAGTTCTATCTCAGGCTTCTTCTTGAATATTTTTCAATGTACACACCCCTCGCCCTCGTGCAGGGGACCTGCCGGTGGAAATCTCACCAAAAATTAATTTGCCAAGAAGTGGCTTGATTAGTGTCATTATGGTATTAGGGACTAATCACCTAGGATTTAAGATGCACTTCTCTTTTATATGGATCTCTTGGTCTGCTAACTGGGTTTAAGTATCTTGAGACTAGGTCCTTAGGGGCTTGAAATTAATAGTGACCCTGTTTCAATAAGACAATTTTTATAGTGATGTCTTCCTCAAAGTTGTGGTGCCTGAAAGAGTGAGAAACAGCGTACTTGACAATAAAATATGTTACTTACAATTTTTTTTCAAAAGAAAACACAATAAAAATAAAATATTTGAGCCAATAATCTTAAGTTGCTAATGATAGGGTACACATACTTGACAATAAAATATGTGAGCCATAATCATTGAAGAGCTAAATATATAGTGGATAAGGGTACCAAAAATAACCTGACGCTCAAAAAAGCTCAACCACAGCCAAGGTTGCCACTAATTCTGTTGCACCTATTTACATCTCTGACCCTAAGATACCAACTTAGAAATAGTTGAAAAGAATCACATAAAAAACATAACAAAAGAAACACCCTTGCCTTACAAGTAACATGAAAACAAGTATTTGGCTCCAAATCCGATGCAAGATAATTTGTGTATGTATAAGTTTGACGTACACTTGAAGCGATTGGCTAAAAAAGTATTGGCTAAAAAAGAAAAAGTACATAATTAACCATATAATATACCAGTACTGCAAGCTCAAATGTACCTCAACTTTTTCAGGAAGTATGACCATCTGATCACAAGCCAGTCTAAAAAGTTACTTATTTGAACAGATTTCTTGAGAATAACCATCTAAAGCAGAAAGAGCTTCAATTGCGCGAAGGACTATATCAAGAATTGGGTACCTGAAATTGTATGAAAATGAAGAATAAATGCAGGAAAGAAATTACTATCCAAAAATACAAACATTATAATACTTGCAACTAGTCATCAGCGTGTTTGGGATGAGGGGACCGCATATGCCCAGGCACTAGTCAGATGCTTAAAAATCTCCAAACACCTCATTTGCCAAAAGAAAAAGGAATGAAAAAAAAAAAAAAAAAAAAACACTGTAATTTATCTCAATAAAAGCATAAGGAGGCAATATAGACCCCGTATGGCCATAAATTGCAAAGTTGAGTAACTAGCAACTTTCTTGGGTTATAAAAACCGTGTAAAGATAGATTATGGGACAACACACTTACTAGGCACGTCGACGCAAGATAATCTTTTTTAGCCAAGTATTTGATGTAACATATGGTTAATTATGTGTATGTATTCATATGCACGGGTGGGTGGGTGCACACACGGTCATGTATAGCCATGTCATTAATTGTTTACCTGTATAAATGTGGGGTTTGTAGAGATATGTGTTGATTGGAGTAAAGCATAAACTAACTTGTTTGTGGGATAGATGATAGTGCGATCGATCGCACTCACTACAAGTAAAACCTCTCTGGTGGTGCGATCGATCGCAATACGTGCTGAAGCCCCTGATATTGCGATCGATCGCACTACCAGAGAGGTTTACTCTCTGGTTGTGCGATCGATCGCACTACGTGCTGAAGCCCCTGATGGTGCGATCGATCGCAAAACCAGAGAGGCTTTACTCTCTGGTGGTGCGATCGATCGTACTACGTGCTGAAGCCTGAAAACTTGTATTCCCACTGCATCTCTCCCTTCTTATCTTGTGGTTGCATTAAACCTCTCCTCTTCTCTTGTAACCTATTAAACCTTGCTTCTTCTCTTATTATTACTTGTTTATTAGTATTAAGTCTTATTCTTATATTAGGATTATGTTATTAATTTTCTAGTTCACATCAACTTATGTTATCAAAGTTGATATAGTACATGATTGTATTGTCTTTTCCATTTAAGTTCAATAAGAAAGTAGCACAGTAAACTTGAAGCAAGACAACATTCTATAATAAATATCAAAGCTAACAACAATGGTAAAAAATGTAAAACTGTCATTGAGCTAAACAAGTAAATAAATTACAAATAGAAATTTGTTCTAAACTACTAACCCACTTCTAGAATATTTTGTTAGGTAACATGGCATTGAGCTAGCATCAATATTTGAGAACAGACCTCCCATTTAATTCTATTAATTCTTAAGAATCTGATCTTCTAATTCCCTTGTGTGCGTACATGTACGCAACGAATAACCTCTAATAGGGACATCAATATGGATAGGAGTTGGATGCGGGAAAGTACTCGATGTTCAGAGCGATTTCAAAAAGGTGTGGAAGAATTCATGGGAATGGCAGTTAAATCAGTTGATTCACGTGATATGACAAAGTGTCCATGCCGTGATTGTGCAAATAGATATTATTCTCATATTAGCGAGGTGAAGGGTCACTTGTATATGAATGGATTTACTCCGGCATACACTCGATGGATATTTCACGGGGAAGAAGATCATTTTAGGGTAAACACTTCTACAAACATGCACACACATACAACTGAAATGATGGAGGAGGTTGATGCAGTTGAAGAATTGTTAGACGATGTATGTATGGGGACATTTGTTGATGCTAACATCGGAGAATCCTCTACTTCACAGGGCCCCCCAACTGATGATCACGAACAAACAAGCTCCTTCCACCGATTTTGGGAAGATGGTTTACGAGAACTTTATCCAGGCTGCAAGAAATTTACACAAATTGCTTTTGTACTGAAGATGCTTCATATAAAGGCGTTCTGCAACATGAGTAACAAGGCGTTTGATATGATGATTGACTTGATAAAGATGGCCCTCCCAGATGGAGAGACATTGCCACGCTCGTATAGAGAAGCAATACAGTTTAGGCGACACGTGGGATTCGGTTACGATAAGATACACGCATGCAAGAATGGTTGTGTGCTTTTTTGGAAAGAACATGCAGACAAAGTGGTATGCCCAAAGTGCAACAATTCAAGATGGATTGATGGCAAAGGAAAAAAAAGTAATATTCCTCAAAAGGTCTTACGGTATTTCCCAATAAAATCAAGGTTACAACGGTTGTTTATGACAAAAGAAATGGCCAAGGAAATGCGGTGGCACAAAAAAGGTCGAGAAGATGATGGCAATACTCTCAGACACCCTGCCGATTCTATTGTATGGAAAGAGTTTGATAAAAGATATGAGTGGTTTGCAAGTGATTCCCGCAATGTGCGGCTTGGTTTAGCAAGTGATGGTTTCAACCCATATGGTAATATGAGTACAACATATAGCATATGGGCAGTAATGTTCACGGTGTACAATCTCCCTCCGTGGATGTGTATGAAGAGTCCAAATTTGATGTTGTCCCTTATTATCCCTGGGCCTTCAGATCCCGGAAAGAATCTTGATGTATATTTGCGCCCATTGGTTGATGACTTGAAAGATTTATGGAATGAAGGCATACGCGTGTACGATGCATCAAAGAAAGAGACATTTCAATTGCATGCGACATTACTATGGACTATAAATGATTTTCCCGCATATGGAAAATTATCTGGGTGGTCTACAAATGGAAATCTTGCATGTCCAGTATGTAATAAGGATACATCGTTCAGGTATTTGAAGTATGGGCATAAGGTGTGCTTTATGTGTCATCGTCGGTGGCTTCCTCAAGAGCATCCATGGCGAAAAAGAGGAGATTTGTTCGATGGTACTGAGGAGCATAGATTGGAACCTGAAGAATTGTCTGCAAGTCAATTGTTGAAACAGCTAAGGGATGCTGAGGGTTTACAATTTCGAAAAACAAGCGGGAGAAAGAGAAAGTACACAGATGTTGTGTTGAATTGGAAGAAGAGAAGTATTTTCTTTGAGTTGCCTTACTGGTCAAGTTTGAAAGTACGTCACAATTTAGATGTAATGCATATTGAGAAGAACATATGTGAAAGTATCTATGGTACGTTGATGAATATTGATGGGAAGACCAAGGACACAGTCAAGGCACGAAGAGATTTACAGTTGATGGGTATACGTAAAGAATTGCATGTGCAGCCAAATGGTGAAACTTATAGGATGCCACTTGCGAAGTACACATTGACAAGAGATGAGAAGAAGAGTTTATGTGAGTGGTTGTTAGGTGTTAAATTTCCTGACGGGTATGCATCTAACATTGGTCGATGTGTGAACAAGCTTCCTGGTAAAATTTCGGGTATGAAAAGCCACGATTGTCATGTCTTCTTACAGCGCTTGCTTCCTGTTGCAATTCGAAATTTCTCTACGTCGGAAATACGAACAACATTGACCGAGTTGAGTACCTTTTTTACGCAGTTATGTGCACGGACGTTGAAAGTTGATATCCTGAAACAAATGAAAGTCGATATTGTAATAATTTTATGCAAAATGGAAAAAATATTTCCGCCAGCTTTTTTTGATGTTATGATCCATCTAGCACTTCATTTACCTCGGGAGGCCGAGCTTGCCGGTCCTGTACAAAACCGTTGGATGTATCCGTTCGAAAGAGAACTTGGAAGATATAAGAAGTGGACACGTAACAAAGCGCGTCCAGAGGGGTCTATTGCCGAGTGTTACCTAGCTGAGGAGAGCTTGACCTTCTGTTCCAGGTATCTTCGGGGGATTGAGACAAGATGGAACCGTGAACGGAGAAATGTTGACGTTGAGGAAGTAGAAATGAGCCAGCGCTTGGATGTGTTCTCCCAACGAGTTCGGCCGTTAGGAGCAGCTAAATTAGTAACACTGAATGCTAATGATTTTGATAGGGCACGATGGTATGTGCTTACCAACTGTAACGAAACGGCGTCATATTTGGAGTAAGTTTAGTAATGGTCTTTGTGTTTTACCTGTTACGACATGTTATAATTTTAGCGGTGATGATCATTTACGAATATGTTTATTTTTCATGCAGTGAACATTATAATATGATCAAAAGAGAAGGCGGCCATGACATTGATAAAAAACATGAGGCTAACTTTGAACGTTGGTTCCATAAACGTTTATACAATAGTGGGTGTACTGCAGACAATGGCTCAAAACAATTATATGATCTTGCATGCGGGCCTGATCGTCATGTTAGATCGTACAGAGGTTGCATCGTGAATGGTGTTAGGTACCACACGAAAGAATGTGCAGAAACTCGTACTACCCAGAACAGTGGTGTTTCTGTTTCAGGTGAGGACGAAACCTCAATAACTGAGTATTATGGTGAGTTAAAAAATATTCTAGAGTTACGTTATCCTGGCCAAAATCTCGTGTACTTGTTTGAGTGCGATTGGTGGGACACTGGGAGTGCAACAGGAATACAAATGGACCAAGGCTTCACGATTGTTAATACTTCTCGTACATGGTGTGAATCCGACCCGTTCATCTTAGCATGTCAAGCTTCGCAAGTGTTTTACTTGGATGATCCCAAATTGGGTGGTAATTGGAAAGTGGTGCAGAAGTGGATCAATAGGGACATCTATGATATTCCAACAGTACAAAAGGGAGATAATACAGAAGATGACGAAAGACTCAGTGATGACGTATACCAGGAAGGTGAATGTGTTGGGGGTAATATGGTCTTCGTTGATGAAGCAAATGTTGAAGCCTCCACTCAATTACGTAGAGATGATGCGACAATAGCAATTGATGAATTATATATTCAACTTGATGCAAGCATGTTTGCCAACGATAACTTGTCGAACGAGGACTATGATACAAACTTTGATGAGGAAGAGGAGTTATGTAGCGACAATGATATAGACTCTGAACACGAAGAGGACTCTGAACACGAACAATCATCTTCAAGTAACAGTGATACAGATTCTGAATATGAATCTGATGATGATATGTGTTGAACATAAGCTCACATTTGGTGTAAGTACAAAGTGTATTAGCATATTTAATGAAGTTGATGCTCTCTCTCTCTCTCTATATATATACATGTATTGTGGTGTTTGTTTTTTTTTTTTACTAGCAAAATTATTGTTTGTTTGTCAAAAATATTGAACATACTATATGGTTATAATTTGACTAATATATTTTTTTCGTTTTTGAGTTGTTTGCAGATTGATCATAACAATGACAACAACAGGACGTAAACGTGTTCCAGCAGCACGAGGCCGAGGCCAAGGTCAAGGTCGGGGCCTTATTGACGAGCATGAGAGTCCGACTCCCAATTCTGGGTTTGGTGATACAGATATGCAAATGGCGCCCTCGCCCCCCCTCCTCCTCGAGTCAGTGGATAGGCATCCTTCGCACGAGTCTAATGATCCTATTCACTCAGTGGCAGGATTGGATTCACAGGGAGGCGCCCCTACTGCATCTTGTAAGTTCATGAATTATATGTTTATGAAATGTTATTTTTGTATTATTTTGATTTGTTATAGACATTTGACAATATAACTTACTACGTTACCATGTTTTGCATAACAGCTACCACGTCTGTCAGAAGTGTAAGGGGTAAGGCCAAGTGTAAGAAGTTGAGTGAGCACGTACTTAAGTATGGTCCCTTAGTGCTAAACATCCCAAATAGACACCGGGCACCTATAGGCGATAATGCGTCATGGTTTGCAAGCAAGATTGGGGAGATTATTCGTAACATGTGCGAACTCCATCACGGTGAATGGAAAAAGGTCCCAGCTGAGGAAAAGAACAAGTTATTATTTCATGTTCAGGTATGAATATCAATGTAATGTTTATGAATATGTTTTGTATGAAAAAATAATGTGACACATTTTTTACCATTGTTTTCTTATCTATTATGTATCAGTCAAATTTCGCACTGAATATGGAACGATACGAGCACGTCAAAGCTGTTGAAAATAAATTGGGTCGTGCATATGCTAGGATTCGTTCCAGCTTGTATAGAGACCACTACAAAAAATATTTTGAAGGCATTGATAAAGACGATGATGAGGGGATTGCCAAGGCTAAGGCTATTGGGAGGGAAAACGTGCCAGCAGGATATGGTCCTGAACAGTGGAACCTAATATGCGACTCATTTGATGACGATAAATGGAAGGTAAATATATATTATTATACTGATTAGAAAATTCAGATTGATATAATTTGCATGCACTTGAGGACATTTTATGAATAATTGTGTTTGTTTTTTTCTCCAAATTTTATAGAAAAAGTCTGCACGAAATATAAAAAACAGAAGCAAATTGGAAACAAATCACACAGCTGGCACTTGTTCATTTGTTAACGTCATTTACAAAAAGGTAAGTGTCTCTTTTTTATAATTTAATTAAAGTAACATTATTTAGTGTAAACTTTGATTATATGTATTATGTGTAGGAACAAGAAACAAAAGTGAAGCCCAATCCTGTTGAACTATATGAGGCTACCCATACAAGAAAAAAAGATAAAGAGTTTGTGAACGACAAATGCAAAACTCTATATGTAAGTAAATGTTTACGCTCCGATTATTAAGTTGATTAGTGAAGAACATGAATAGTAAACTTGCATGAAGTATATATTAAACTAAAGCCAACTATGACTTGTGCAGCTTCAGATGCAAGAATTAACAACCAGTGAGGCCTTAGAGGAAGGCAGTGTGGAGGGGACAAGTGTCGAGGACCGAATGCAAGAAATAGTCACACAAGTGCTAGGGGGCCGACGATCTGGTCACGTTAGAGGAATGGGATGCGGTCTTATTCCTACCCCTTTAAGTACTTCATCTCAAGCGTTCACCCACTTCGACAACCATGACGAGTGTAGGAAAAGACAAGAAGATACTCAAAGCGAGCTTCAACAGACTAGAATCGAACTTCATCAGTATAGAGAGAATTTGCAAGCCAACGTTGAGGAAACCAACAAATTGAAAGCCACTGTTGAGTTCTTAATGTCACGTATTGGAGGGTTAGTGAAACTATATCTATGCATTAATTTTACAAAAACACACATACTAAGTAATCGTTAAAAAGCTTATTAATCATTATATGAAATTCTATTCTTCTTAGGTCTGGAGGGAGCTTGCTTGGAGGTGCATCAAGTGAAGCCAACAATTGAGGGAGCTTTGAAATAACCATTTATTTATGATGTACTTTTTGATACCATATTTCAGATTTTTTTTTTGATACTATGTATTTGGATAGTTGTTGGTACTTTCTATTTGCTATTGTGTATTGGAGTATTTGTTGATCGTGATCTGTTTGGTAATGTATATTTGTTGGTACTTTTTATTTGGTTTATATTATGTTAAGATATTCGCAAAATTTTTGGTTCACGAACTTTTGAGTTAGTAAATCTCCCTTGACATGTTTATCAAGGTTAAAGAGCTTTGAGTAAACAATGCAAGGGAGTAATAATATCTTTCTAAATTTTATTTTTAAGTGTATGCAGGATGATAAGAGTACAAGAAAGTTAAACTACCCAAGCAGGTTCTTACTTTAATATGTTTCATGAACAAACACATTTTTAGTATTTCTTTCTCTATCATGTTGGGTTTCATTCTTATTGTCTTGATATCATATATTGGTTCATTGTGGTAGATTACTCAAATTGCTTATGAGGATGAATTGGCAAGGAAGATGATGCAGATAAGTATTTTATTTTGGGTTTTGAAATTTTCCTGGCCATAGATTGTAAAACATATATTTAATAGTTTTCTCCCTTGGCAGGTTTGGTTCATGGGGCAGTTCTCACATATTTTTGATGATTTTGATGAGGTTAGTCATTTTGAGTTACGTTGCTTGTGAGCATTTAGATTAGTTTGAAGATTGTTGTCTGATGTGGTGAAGTAGTGTTAATGCATAGTACTCTTCTCTAAAAGGTGTTAAACTTTTAAACTTTGCCAATATTTGTGGTTTTCGGCTTCTGTTTCCAATGATAGGTGTCGTTTTGTAGTTTTAAGCCATTATTCATGATATGTTTGCCCTTTATATTATATCATTTTCATAATTATAGGATAAAGAGGTATAAGATGTGTTAGTTGTGGTGAATGAATGGGAGAGAGTGGTTGATGGGTTTGTTTTGTTTTGGTGATTGATAGCGTCGAGAAGGAACGAAGCGGCGGGGTGGCTGAGGAAGATGGTGGGAGTAGTGGGGGCGAAGGATTTGCCGGCGGAGCCGTTGGAGCAGGAGTTACGGCTAGGATTGAGAGGTGGGATCATTCTCTGCAATGTGCTCAACAAGGTTTACTCTGGAGCTGTGCCCAAGGTTAGCCTTTTCCTCATCCTTATCTTCATTTAAATTCTGTGTCTTTTTTGTTTTTTCAATTTGGGATGTTTAAGCAGTAGTTTGATTTCTTTTTAGGTGGTGGAAAGTCCATGTGATTCTGCTTTGGTTCTTGATGGGGCCGCATTGTCCGCATTTGGCTGCTGTATTTTATGCACAGAAAAGGAAATATTCTGATAAGTTAGGACCTCAATGGAGCAAGGAGGAGCTTGAGCATTTTTATCAAGCCTATTGGAAATATGGAAAAGACTGGAAGAAGGTATGCCTTTATTTGACGTTGTGTTTTATTTACTCTTTTGGGATTTACTTAATTAGCCATAATTGGTTGTCTTTCATTATATAAGCAGCTTCTAATTTTTGTGGTGTAACTTGATATCTAATTTGGTTATGCATACATATGCAAACATTTTTCATGCTTTCTCCCTGTAATACTGTTTACAATAAAATTTTCTGTTCTAATGAGACAATTTCTAATGTGCTCCAGTTTTGTTTTTGGTCTCTTTTCTATTATTGACTTCTGTGCATATCCAGGTGGCTGCTGTAGTACATAACGGATCCGTTGAGATGGTGGAGGCTCTCTACATTACAAACTGGGTTGGTAGCGTCCATTACTGTTAGATTGATTTATAACTAGAATCCGTAAAATTAAGCACTATTTTCACCTTTCTTGTATAATCTATTGCGCTTTATTTTAATGTAATTGATTTGCATGAACTAATGACCAGGGTATGACCTGGTTTAATATTTCTTTTGTTTTTTTCTTAATACTTGTCACTGCTTTGTCTTGAACGCGTTCTTACATATTTGAATAAGGGTCATAGTGCTCATTTACTTCTATTAATTGCAAGCTGGAGGATTGAATCTACTAAACCTCTTGGCAGAAAATAGTTTCTTTTGCATCCCAGTTATTAGATAGTTTGGAGCGGGTTTGTCATTCAGTTAATAATTTCTTCTAGTTTTAGTAGTTAGTTATGGTGAGATTCTTGATAACTAAAGTTAATAAATTTGTATGAAATTTGATCTTAAATTCAGAAATGAAACTGGTTTGCATATGTAAGTAATTTGGTTCCCTGGGTCTGGGTCTGGGTCTGCGATCGATTGCACACGATTGTGCGATCGATCGCAACATCACAAACACCTTCTGGTACTGCGATCGATCGCACACATTGTGCGATCGATCGCAAAATCTCGAACACCTTCTGGTACTGCGATCGATCGTACACATTGTGCGATCGATCGTAGATTATTTTTTTTTTAAATTTTTTAGGACAATTAGGGTCCACTTTGTGGACGCTAATGGTTAACTATTAGCGTCCACTTTAAGTCGACGCTAATGGTTAACCATTAGCGTCGACTATGGGTTCCGTTTACATTACCTTTAGGGTCAAAAAATTGTGACTTTTAGGGTCCATACAGTGGACGCTAAAAGTTATCAATAGGGTCGACCCTAAGCCGACGCTGATAGATAGTTTTTTATTTTTATTTTTTTAGGACCATTAGCGTCCACTTTGTGGACGCTAATGGTTAACTAATCAGCGTCCACTTTTATTTGGACGCTGATAGTTAATTTTTTTTTAATTTTTTTTAGGACCATTAGGGTCCACTTTGTGGACGCTAATGGTTAACTATTAGCGTCCAATTTAAGTCGACGCTAATGGTTAACCATTAGCGTCGACTATGACTTTTTTTTACATCACTTTTAGGGTCAAAAAATGTGACTTTTAGGGTCGATAAAGTGGACGCTAAAAGTTATCATTAGGGTCGACTTGAAGTGGACGCTGATGATCACACGTATGAGCATTAGGGTCGGACTATTAGCGTCGACACTTTTAGGGTCCAAAAGTCGACGCTGTTGGCAACAGCGTCCACTTTAGGACTTTTAGGGTCGACTTTGAGTCGCCCCTAAAGACCTAATTTCTTGTAGTGGTACTATATTTATATTGATCATGAGTATGACAGAACTATATTAGATTATTGTGTATTTGTGAAGAAATTCTCTAATGGAGAGTTTATTATTCTCTTGCTATATGTGGATAACATGTTCATTGTTTGTTGTGACACTAATAAAATTGATAGACTGAAGAAAAAGTTGGGGGTAATTACCTCTTCTCCCATCAACTACCATACATTGTCAATTTCTCCTATGAACTGCCAACCTTCCTTCCATTTTCTTCCCAAAACTCCATTCCGTTAGTCAAACTCATTAAATTTGATAGAATATTTTCTTTTAGACGTTAAATCTCATTAAAAGACAAAAATATTCCCAAATAAAAAATTCTAACAAAAAATATATATATATAAAATTTATAAAGTTTTTTTTTTTAAAATAAAAAATAAATAGGGGGTGGCCAACGAGCCACCCCCAAAAGTGGTCAGGGTTGGCTCGCCGCCACCCCCTGACCCACGGGAGTGGAGCGTGGCCACCCCTGGCCACCATGGGGTGGCTTGCATGACACTCCTCAAGTGGGGTGGCAGTCAGGCCACTCCCAAATCTGGTGGGGATGGCCAGTGGGGTGGCCGTGCACCACCCCTAGCCACCTCTAGGGTGGCGCGAGGCCAACGCCCAACCAGATCCAGGGTGGACCGAAGGCTACCCCCACCTCAAGAGTAGCATGCAGGCCCCCCTTGGGTGGCTGGGGATATTGATTCTAGAAAATCTACTTCCGGGTACCTGATTACTTATTCAATGGGAGCAATGTCATGGCAATCCAGATTGAAGAAATTTGTTGCTTTATCTACCACAGAGGCAGAGTTCATTGCCACCACTGAAGCAGCTAAAGAATTGTTATGGATGAAAAAATTCTTACAAAAACTGGGTCTACAGTAAGAAAGGTACGTATGTGCTTTACTGTGACAGTGAAAGTGCCATCCATCTCACTAAGAATTCATCTTTCCATTCAAGATCGAAACACATCAATGTTAAGTGTCAGTAGATTCGTGATGCACAGGAGGATAAACTGTTACAGAGTGAAAAAATTAATACTGACGAGAATGGGTCAAATATGATGACTAAATTGTTGCCTATGCAAAAGCTTGAAATTTTCAGAAGCGCGTCAGGCTTGGTGGAGCCTCCCCACATAGTCGGGAGGGGCAGATTTGTTTGGTGGTCCCTCTTATGTGGGGACCACATGGGCTACAAAACAAAACCCTTGTATTGTAGTGTATATATATATATATATATATAAGAAACACACGTATGTGTGTCAAAGCAAGTGAGAAAAAGAAAAGAAAGAGTGCGGCATAGGGAGAGAAAGAAAAGAAAAAGGAGAAAAAGTGTTTCACCTAATTACATCCGTCAGAGATAGGAGGTTCGTTTGTGATCCGATCTTGATGCAATTTTAGTGTGTTGCTCCTTATGAAGAAAGCTATGTATTGATTGGTGTTGATCGTTGCACTTCCTCTCCAGTCGCTTGGTTGCGAATACCTACTTGGTGTGATCTTTCTTTATTCTTGTTGGAATCTAGTTTAGGGTGATGAATTTATGTTTAATCCAAGAATGCATGTATTCTTGATGTGGTGATAACCTCTAGATATTTCTCTAGCGAAAATAATTGTAAACTCATTACTGTTGACCGTGAAAGATTTGATTAGATTAGGTCATGTGGTTTTTACCTTCGCTTTGGAGGGTTTTCCACATAAAATTAATTGGTGTCTTCCTTGTGGGTTGCTTTATCATTATTCTGCTACAGTGACTATTTAATTTGCACAAAGAGGGGTATATTAGTTCCGTTGAGCATCTAAAATTGGTGTTCACCCCTAACAACGTGCTAGGTTGAACCCTAGGCCTCGATTTTCTCCATTTTCTAATACTCAACCCTAGAGAGAGAGAGGCATCTCATGAAAGTGTACTCCTAAAACTTGGAATGGTCCCACCTTTGAAGTATGAAGCTTAACCTAATCCTAACCTATGTTTTACCTCTCCTATTTAAGCTATGTTTTCATCTCACATGTTTTATATCTTAGAATTAAGCTATGCTAAATTGCATAACAGTTGTCTTTTCCATAATAATGGTATAAAGTTAGGTCTTTTAAATAGATAAGCTTGATGTTTGCATAAAAAAAATGTAAACTTTAAGGTCTAGCATTTTTTTTTAACTTTAAAACAGTGTTAAAATATCTACCTTTTAGCACCTCAACGTATTTTCCTTGGTTGTTTCATAAGGGAGATGTAACTATGAAGAAAAAGTTAGGACCTTTGAGTTTTGAAGTGATGTTTGTAACTTTGCTTATTTTTAAACGTCTATGCTAGTGTATATGTATCATACTCTTAAGAAGTGTTATAAACTCTAGGAGTCTTGGGTAAGTGATAAATTAGGTTTTGGAAGAATGAAATGGGAAAGACAAATTTTGGATAAAAACAATTGAACAGCTTGTACCTGATCAAACGGTCCATGAGAAACAATCGATTGTTTTGGGCAGAATGTGCATGAATAAGATTTGAAGTAGTACCATGGGATTAAGGTTTCGCTTAGTGTCTTGATTAATATTAGATTATAACTTGCATAAATGAGAAGTTTGATCTTTTGGTATATGGAAGTAATCACCTATAAGAATGCCAAATATTCTTTTTCATCAAATATGACTATTTTATTGATAAACTATGCATTTTGATACTCATGTCTTTTATAATTACATTATGTTGTGAACCTAAAACTTTATAAATAATGATTTACTACTGCATTGATATGCATTAGTGTCTTTGATTGTTTCCCTTGTTTCATGTTTCTGAACCATTATACTTCATTTAGATTTCGAAAAATGCAAAAATAACAAATAACTAGTATATACTATTAAATTTCACCAAAATTCTTTATAAATTCTATTAGTATGTCATGTCATATCCAATTATATAATGACGTGTGTAACCCATAATAGAAAATATATAAATTATAAAAGTTAGAAATGTATAAAATATATAAAAACTAAGAATTTAAAATTGAAAACTAAAAACTAATTTTTTAAAAGGAAAAAAAAATAAAAAAAATAAAAAGAAGCTAGAAGAAGGGTTGGGGTGGTTGAGCCACCCCTTTGGCCAAATGGGGGGTGCCTTGGCTACTCCCTTTGGCTAAAAATTCTCAGTAAGACAAAAGTAAAAAAATACAAACTGAAATTCTCAACCTTAACAAATTGACAAGTGCTTTTGGGGGGATACCTTCCGATGCAACCTGACTTGGAGGGCTGCAGCGAATAACAGCAAGAAAAGAACGGATAGATAATTTAAACCTTGAGTCTATCAAAGATTTAAGAATTCTTCTCAAAACTATAGAGTCTATCTATGGTTTGAAGGAAAATTTGAAGAAAACTCAACTCTGAGGCTTTTTATTGCATAAAACTCAAATAATATCAAAAGTTGCGTTTCTAGAGGCTATAAGCATGTATTTATAGGCCTCAGACCCTAAAATTAATAAAAGTACAAATTAAAGTCGGAAATTGTAATTCTACAAGCAAATTTTATTTTTATGCACTAAATAAAAAGTGTATAAATTAAGCATAACGTCGTCCAGCTTTCCAATCTTCTCTTTACTATCGATTTGGACCCAGTAAACATCGGAATTAGCCAAAATTGTGAAACATGACTTTGTAGAGCTTTGAGTTAGCTTTCCAACGCCATCAGCGTGCTCTAATCAGAGGTTTGAAACCCTAGATATGGCCTATTTAGTAAAATTCATCAGACGAAGATAACATAGCCGTCCGGACGATCCCCGGACAAGCTTGCAGACGAGGCTTTCGGGCTAAGGCTCGTTTGAACGTGTTGCAGACGATCTTGCAGACGAGGCTCAACGATCTGCATAATTCTCCCCAAGTTGGAGAGAATTTGCCCTCGAATTCGGCTGGTTCTTCCCACGGTCCTTCGGATGTCCAGTCAACTCATTCCATTCTCATCTTCTCAAAATCATAACAAGGTCACACCTCATAATAAACATGACGCCTTTAATCATCATAAGATTGTGATGATTATGTTGAAAATTTTGCTTGCTATCCAAAGATGGATCAAACTTCGCATGTATTGCCTTCTTTGCCTTACACACCATAAAGATCTCCAGAGAAAGATCAATGACCCCTTCCTGTTGTGGCATAAAATTCTTCTTTACCAAATAAAAGTTTGGGCAAACATCACTTTGGACCCCTCAACTACCACCCCTTTTGACATGTCTCCCTCAAACTTCAAAACCACTCACTTTGGATCCCTAAACTTTCAATTTCTATCACTTTGGACCTCTCAATCAATTTTTGCTGTTAAAACTCTTAAAAAGACAAAATTACCCTTCAATTTTCTTTTTTTGAAAAAAATGAAGAAAAAAAAGTTACAAGGTGGCCCAACCGTGGGTCACCTTGTGATTTTTTTTAATAATATATTTTTTTCAATTTTTAATTTGAAATTAAGGATAAATTTGGAATTTTAGAAAAAAAGTTAGGGGTATAAACGTCATTGTCTAACTTTTAACGTTTAAAGTCTAATAGAGGGGTCCAAAGTAAGAGAAATTGAAAGTTCAGAGGTCCAAAATGCGAGGTTTTAAAGTTTGAGGGAGGCATGTCAAAATGAGTGGTAGTTTAGGGGTCCAAAATGAAGTTTCCGCTAAAAATTTCCACAAGTATTGTTAGAAGAATTTGATAAAATAGTCTATACCCCAAGGAAATCAAGATAATCAAGTTTCCCAACATTGACTTCAACTTTTGGGCTCTCATCAAGTATATGGCGGTGTGTGGAACTGTCATCAAACACTATCAGACTATCCAAAAGATTTACCTCTTCACATGGTTCATCTTCTACGAGAAAGATTGCAATACTCTTTGAAATGTTTACGTCTTCCAGTTGTCGTCCCAATTCTTCATGCTCTTTAGGACTCTTGATTTGGAGTGGATGATTTGGAAGTTTAAACCCCAGCACCAACTCAAGTTGAGGTTGAATATCTTGCAATGACACGTCTTTTAGTAATTCTACTCAAAACACGACGACAAATCCCTCCAACAGTTGCTTTATCGGCCCTGGTACCGCTCCCTTGATGCCCCTTTCCTTGTCCGTCAACTCTTGCTTTGCTACAAAGGATTGACCATCCCCTTGTGAAGGTTTTGGTCATGTCTCTTGGTTAGGTAGCAGTATTAACTTGACTTTATCAATCATGAAGCTGTACGTGTTATTTTCTTCATCATGGGTAGTAGCTTTATCATATTTTCATGGTTTTCTCAACAATAGGTTACACGTCTCCATGTCGACCATATCACACCATAGAGTATCCCTATATTTAGCTCTAATGAAAAATGACGTTAGACAACGTTTAGAAACTGTTACCTTGTTTTCTTTCGCAAGCCATTTCAACCAATAGGGAGTAGGATGCCTCTTGGTTTGAAGCCCTAACTTTCGAACTGCTTCTTCCGAGACTACATTCTCACAACTCCTTGAATCAATGACAAGCTTGGCCACCTTGCCTCTCTACCGAATGTTCGGCAAGATAATTTGAATTGAGTTTTTGGAGCTATTTTCAAGTGAGGGCTTGGTTAAGGGTTAAAACACTCATATGAGGATTACAAAAAGATTTTTTAGGCTAAAGTGAACGGTTGCGTTTTAGATAAATAAATCTTGAAAAGTTGAGGCAGCACACAATCTCCTTTATTTATTTATTATTTATTTTTATTTTTTTAATGACGCTTAAACTAATGTCAATACAACGGGGATCTTACAAACAGTAGTAGAGACCAAAGACAAATTACGTTCAAGTTTTAAACAACATTATCATCATTAACAATGCTCAGGTGTCTCGATATCGGTTATTTCCTTTAAACAATATTCTCGTACCTGTTTTTGGTAGTCTATTCAAAAGTAAGAAGAAGAATTTGATGAAGAGCGAGTCAATTCAAAATTTCCCATCATTCGGTGAATTCTTAAACAATATCTTAATTTGTATATATGAGAGTCAAAGAATAACAAGAGTAGCGATATCTAATCTCAACTCTATTCAAACTTTCCAAGCTTTGGACTCAATTTAAACCCACAATCAAAGGTTTTAACGATACAAGGCACCGCTGAAACATTCATACCCGGAAGGGGAGGGAGGGAGAGCCCATGTATCAACTTTCCCAGCAAAACCAACTCCCTCGTTTTTCAGCTAAAACTCCTTGGTCAACACGTAAGCCGTAAAAGTCCACGAAATCCCAAGGCCAGAAAGATCATGAGTATACTCCAAGAATATATTTCCGCGTTTTTCCCTTTTCGTTAATGGTTTTAATAATTAAAAAAAAAAATATTTATACTGAATCCAGTATAACTAAATTTTTTTAACCTGTTAATAAATCCAAATCAACAAAAAAATAAAATAAAAATATGATTACGTCGTGCAAAGCTCAAATCCAAATGGGTCTTGTAAAGTACATCAAATATTCAAATTTGTCAAGAACTAAAAATTAAAATTCAAATGAAAACTTTAAGAATAAAAATGATTTTTTTCCTTTTTTTTTTTTGTTAAAAGCCAAATTTTAGTTGTTGGATCATCTTAGTTGCATATTGTGTACTCCTATAAGAATATTAAATAGCATAACAAAAAAAAAATAGGACACGCAACCGACCGAGGGAATAGGGGTCGGAAACTCATATTTTCCTCCAAGGATAATATATATATATATATATATACTAATCTTTGAAATTTGTTTAAAGAATGTATGGCTTGATGAACTGGAAATGATGAGTATTATAGTATAATCACTTGGCCTCGAAGCTAAAGACTCTTAATATATTATATATTAGTTTCAAGAAAATTCATATCCAGGGATTAATATAAGTTATACAGAAAACGCGTACGGACCCCGTACGGTATGATAGTACTGTTGAGGATCTTACAAACTGTGCAAACCGGACAAACCAAAATGTTTTAAATATAAATGCCAACCAAAGAGCATTATGGCCATTATTTTAGATAAATTAATTATAAACACGTATCATTAATTTGGTAGTTTTCTCAAACAAATTTCTTTTTTTCTGTCGAAATCGAGGAATTACAAGACAAACGATCTATTCAAACTCTGCAAACTTTGGACTGAATGAACAAGACGACTGGCCAGATCAAATTTCAGTTTTACGCTGACCCGGTTTAGTGTTAATTAGATTGACGAATGGTTGCTCTCCACCTATACTGACTTCGTGTGATTCACAAGGCCATTTTAGTAAATTACAATATTCATGGTAAACGATTCCGCCGTTGAAACATTCATACTCGGGAGGTGGGGAGCCCATTTACGAACTTTACCCAGCAAAACCAAGTTCGTCGATCATTCCAAAACTTGTTGGTCAACACGTAAGCAGTAAAACCCCACGAAATCCCCAGTGCCGGTTCAAAACTCTGCCACTATATATAAATCCCTTCGCTTATTCATACTTTGTCATGCAGTTCCACAAGCACTCATCAAAAGCTCTTATTTATACCAAAGATCGATTAAGTTCATTCATTCCACCAACTTCTTCCCACCCAAGATGAATTTCAGAAAGACGAGTACTTTTTTCATCATCTTGCTCATCTCTGTGGCTATCATGAGCCATGCCAGGGTTGAAGCAACCAGAGTGTTATCCGAGGATTTTTCCAATGCAAATAACCTAGAGACATATTCCTCCATCTATGAGAGGGCCAAGCACAGCATGGCGTATTGGCTCGAAAGGTTGCCGTCCGGACCCAGCCCTGGAGACGGTCACTAGTTTATTCAAGTTGTAAAAGTTTTTATATCTGGGTTACACCCAAGAAAACAAGCATAGACAGAATTTTTTGTTCTTTTTTTTTTTCTTTCGTTGCTCGAGATATAATGTAGCTTTCGCTATATATATATATATATGGATTATACCGAACAATTGTAAATGGAAAATAAGATTAATTTATTTATTCTAATATGATAAGCCATTCTTTATCTTATCTATAGTTCTCATATTTTGTTTAAATAATGTTACTTTTCATACCTGTTGATGTGATATGTAATAAATGATTTTTTTTTTTTTTTTTTTTTTCTTTTTAAGTATTAGAGATATACTCTCAACCAGCGGCGGATATAGAGGGAGGCGACCTAGGGGTGCCCGCCCCTGGTAAAAAAAAAAAATTTTTAATTCTTTAAGTATTTTTAAGTTAAAATTTTGATGGCACCCCTGGTAAAAAAAAAAAAAAAAATCAATTTCTACTCTCAACGATCCAGCACGGCAATACGCAAAAAAAAAAAAATTAAACTTACCCTAAGTTCCTAAGCCAACAGTCGGACAGTCACCAAGGAAAAGAGAAAACCCTCCAACAGCGTCTAATGACTGACTCTGTGAGTAATCTCAGCTTCTCTCTTTCGTTCTATACTCTTGCTTTTTTTCCCCCTCTTTTTCTCACTTTTCTCTCACCATTTCCTTCCCCTCTTTCTCAAAACCTGTCTCTCAGTCTCTAATACTCACTTTTCTTTCCTTTCTTTTTTCCTGAGTTGACCGGGTAGATTTTAGAAGAAAGGGAGAAGAAGAATAGAGGATTTGAGAGGTGAAGCGTTAGGTGTGAGTTGAAAACCAAGCACGCAATTCAAGGCCACGTGTGAGACAAAGAATGGCTTGGAAAAGTAGTGGAATGCATCTGGCATCCATTATAAGAGAAGCTGCTTAAATTTTGTAAATAGAAAGTTAGAAAATGGTGAGTTTTGGTTAGTTTGTTAGTTGATTATAATTGGGCTAAGCGGAATGGGCTGTTAGAAAATTGGTTAACCCATTTGCTTTATAAAACCTGCAGAAAATTCACCCACTAAAAATTTTCAACAATCAAAATCACTCCTCCACTTTCCATTGCCAAAAAATTAAACCCCAACACTACCGAGCTCCAAAAATCAAACCCACCCAATCAAATTTCTCTAATCCACTCAATGTTTAGTTTATGCGGTTAGGAAAAAAAATCAAATATAAAGTACATGTAATTTTCAGAAGAAAAAAAAATAAATAAAAAAAAAATAAAATTTAACCATATCTTATGCAACTATTTTACTAGTAACGGTAAAGTGAATGTCTACATGCAAAAGCTAACTATTATATTTTATTTATTTCCTCATTAAAAAAAAAAAAAAAAAAAAAAAAAAAAAAAAAACTTATTAATACCGCCCCTACAAGAATTGAATCCTAACTCCGCCACTGCTCTCAACAACCAAACTCGTGGATAAGAAGATCATTCAAAACTCGAAGACTCAAGAAATATCTCATGATCCAAAGACAAGTTCAAACACAAGATAACATACATTCAAATGTAAACTGTTATCGCTTGTAGAGTTTTATCATATCACAAATTGTAATCATTTTAATTATCTTGTAAATAGTTTAGTTTATATATATACAAAGCCTATACCATGTTTAGGTAAGGCAACAAACAAACAAATATTAGAGACTCTATATGGTATTAGAGCTTTTCTGACTCACGTCATTTTCTCTAAAATTTCTGCAATTTTTTATTTTTTTTTTTCCTGATGGCTTCTCCTACGACCTCAACCCCACCACATGTTACTTTTACCCATTTCAATCCTATCAAGTTGTCTTGTGATAACTACAACTATTGGCTAACGCAAATTGTTCCCCACCTCAATGGTGGAAATGTTTTGGGATATGTTGATGGCACCATCAGTTCTCCACCAAAAACATTATCCACAATCAAAGATGGTATTGATCAAACCATATCTCATAATCCTGCCTATCTCGAGTGGTACATGCAAGACCAGTTGATTCTTGGAGCCATAAACTCATCACTGTCAGTGCAAATGCTCTCTCATGTCACATGTTGTGCCAACTCTCGTGTTGTTTGGCTCATACTTAAGACCTTGTTTCAGTCCCAATCGAAGGCTTGCACTATGCAAGTCCACTACAAATTGCTCACTCTCAAAAAGGGCAATGACTCCATTGTTGATTATTATCAGAAGTTCCAACTTCTGGTTGACACGCTGGCTACCGTGGGTAAACCTCTCGATGATGCAGAGAAGGTATCTTTTCTCCTTGCAGGACTTGGATCTGACTATGATCCGTTTGTTACCTCTGTTCACACACGGGTTGAACCTCCCTCTATAGAGAATCTTTATGGTCACTTGCTAGCACATGAAATGAGGCTAGATCAAAACCTCACAGCAATCGATCTCTCTGCTGCTGGTGCAAATACTACCTCACACAGCCCCTCTTATTGTGGAAGACGTAGCAACCGTGGCTCATATCAAAATTACTCATCTGGACGTCAATCGGCCTCCAACAATTTCTCACACTCTTATCGTGGACAAAGGTTTGCAATAAAGTTGGTCATACTACCCTTGATTGTTATTCCAGTTTTGACAATAGCTACAGTCGTGACACTAAGTCCTCATCTCAAGCACATCTTGCCACTCCAAGTGGTCAACCCAACTCTATATGGTACTTAGACTCTGAAGCTACACATCATTTAACTACAGATATGTCCAATCTCAATCTCAAGGCTGAAGAATACACTAGAACCAATTAGATCCGCATAGGAAATGGTAAAGGGCTTTCCATTCATCATATTGGAAACACCTGCCTTCTATCTCCATCTCTAAATTGTGATTTATTAGATGTTCTCTATGTTCCACCTATTACCAAAAATCTGGTATCTGTTCACAAATTTACCCAGGATACTAATACTATTTTTGAATTTTATCCCCACTATTTTCTTTTGAAGGATCGTCGTTCGGGGAAGGTGCTGCTTCAAGGCCCGAATAATCATGGTCTCTTTCAATTTTTCCCTTCCTCAAATAATGTGCCATCGTCTGCCTTCATTGGTGAGATTACATCTCTCTCCCAGTGGCATGCACGTTTAGGTCACCCTGCATTCAAGCTTGTTCGTTAAGTCTTTTCATCATTTCGTCTTCTAGTTACATCCAATAAAATTCCAGAGTTATGACGTGCTTGTCTCAGTTCCAAAAGCGAGCAGCTTCCATTTGCGACATCTCAATTTCAAGCAAAATGTCCTTTAGAACTCATTTATACGGATGTATGGGGTCCTTCCCCTATTTGTTCCAAAAATGGTTCTAAATATTATGTTTCATTTCTAGATGCTTTTAGTAAATACACTTGGTTATATCCCATTTCTTGTAAAGGTGATGTCACCAATGTTTTTATTAAATTCAAACTTTATGTTGAATGTTTCTTTGAATCCAAAATTAAATCTGTGCAATCTGATTGGGGAGGCGAATATCTTCCCTTGAACAAATTACTTATTTCTCATGAAATTTCTCGTCACATATCTTGCCCACATATGCATCAACAAAATGGTGCTATTGAGCAGAAGCATCGTCACATAGTTGAAACTGGTCTTGCTCTCTTGTCAAATGCTAACATGCCTTCATATTTTTGGGATGATGCTTTTTCCATTGCATGTTATTTAATTAATAGAATGCCTACTCCATTGCTCAAAAATCAATCTCCGTTTGAAACACTATTCAAACGTTCCCCTGATTATAAATTTTTTCGTACGTTTGGTTGTGCGTGTTGGCCAAACTTACGTCCTTACAATTCACATAAACTCTGGTCAAGGTCGACTCAATGTCTTTTCTTAGGTTATAGACCGCAACACAAAGGCTACAAATGCCTAAATTTCAACTTTGATAGATTCTATATTTCGCATGATGTTCGTTTTGATGAAACCACATTTTCATGCTCTTTAAATCTCACTCAAAATCTAGCCCAAGTTAATTCTGTTTTGCAGGCTCATTCATCTATTCCTATTATTGCACCCATGATTGTTGGGCCTACAGCAGCTCACTCCACGGATGCGTCTACTTCACCAGCCCAAGCAGACATGGACCCACATAATTCCAACCAAACAACAACCGACCCACATAGCCGAACCGAAGCTGCAGCCGATACAACCACTCAAAATTATTCCAGCTGTCCCAACTTCACCTACCTCCACTTTACCTTCTTCAACCTCCAGCTCTACGCAAGACGGACCAGAATTTCCACCCAACCCGGTTGTATCTGCTCATTCAATGACTACCCGAGCCAAAAACAATATCGCAAAACCCAAAACTCACACTGACGGCACTATTCGTTATCCACTACACCATGCTCTAGTGGCTATCTTAGCCTCTCAAGAACCGGAACCAATTTGTTACTCCTTAGCAATGAAAAACCCTCTCTAGAGAAAAGCCATGAATGTGGAATTCGATGCTTTACTCAACAACCAAACCTAGAATCTGGTTCCTCCATCTTCAGCACAGAATGTAATTGGGTGTAAATGGGTGTTCCAATTGAAGAGAAAAGAAGATGGTTCTGTTGACCACTACAAAGCCCGACTTGTTGCAAAAGGCTTTCATCAACAAGAGGGCATTGACTTTGGTAAGACTTATAGTCCTGTTATCAAACCAACAACAGTACGTTTTGTTATATCTTTAGCTATCTCAGAAGGTCGGCCCATTCATCAGATTGATATTCAAAATGCATTTCTTCATGAAAATTTGTCTGAGGAAGTATACATGACTCAGCCACCAAGTTTTACTCACCCTCAATTTCCATCTCACATTTGCAAGCTTAAAAAGGCTTTTTATGGACTGAAATAGGCCCCTCGTGCCTAGTTTTCTAAGTTAAGTAACAAGCTCATTGAGTTAGGTTTTTTCAATTCCGAGTCAGACAGCTCCCTCTTTATCAATCACACATCTACATACACTATGCTAGTCCTAATTTATGTAGATGATATTCTGATTACATTTTTGAATCATGCTGCTATTTGTGATTTATTAACTGCACTACATTGTGATTTTGCTGTAAAAGAGTTGGGGGCTTTTCATTTTTTCTGAGCATTGTGATGTTACCTTACTCCAAGGGAGTTTAACTGTCTCAACAAAAGTATATAATGGACATTTTGAAACGCACCAACATGATAGATGCCAAGCCAGTAAACTGTCCTATGGCCACTACTACTCATCTCTTGGCCTTTGAAGGAGAAATCTTTGTTGATCCAACTTTGAATTGAAGCATAGTCTGAACACTTTAATACTTATGCATCACTCGTCCTAATATTTCATTTTGTATAAATAAACTACCTCAACTCATGCACAAACCAACAGAACTCCACTGGTAGTTCGTAAAAAGGCTTCTCAGATATATCAAACAGACATTCAATTTGGACTTCGGTTTCAAAAGTCCTTGGTTAATAATATTCTATCTTTCTCACATGTTGACTGGGCTGGTAATCATAATGACCGTCGATCAACTGGCGGATATTGTGTTTTTCTTGGTGATAATCTAATATCTAGGAGTTGTAGGAAACAACCCACAGTAGCTCGAACAAGCACAAAAGCTGAGTATAAGGATCTTGCGAACACGGCTGCATAAATCTCATGGATCACATCCCTTTGCTCCGAAATTGGTTTAAAATTCAATCAACCACCAACCCTTTGGTGTGATAATATTGGAGCTACGTACTTATCTTCAAATCCAGTATTTCATGCCAGAACCAAACATGTTGAGATAGATTTTCATTTTGTTAGAGACATGGTTACAAAGAAAGTCATCTCTATCAAATTTATCTCTACTAAAGATCAGTTGGCGAATATCTTCACAAAACCTTTGCCATCTCCACGATTCAGCATTCTCAGGGACAAGCTTAACGTTATCTCTATACTGTTTAGCTTGAAGGGGCGTATTAGAAATATACTCTCAACAACCAAACTGATGGATAAGAAGATCATTCAAAACTCAAAGACTCAAGAAATATCTGATGATCCAAAGACAGTTCAAACACAAGATAACATACATTCAAATGTGAACTGTTATCGCTTGTAGAGTTCTATTTTATCACAAGTTGTATTCATTTTAATTATCTTGTAAACAGTTCAGTCTATATATATACAAAGCCTATACCATGTTTAGGTAAGGCAACAAAGAAACAAATAGTAGAGACTTTATACTAAGTAACTTGTATGAGAAGCCAATAAAAAAACATGACAAGTAAGGTCTATGCATGTTACATAAATTACATGTACATCTTACTAATTTATGTGTATATCACTACAAAAAAAAGGCCATTTTTTTACGTGGCAAACAGTACCATTTTTTTTGCCACGTCAGTAAATGTTGACGTGCCAAAACTGGCACGTCAACAATTTTTTTTTTTGATGTGTTGAATTTGACACGTCAATATTTATTGACGTGTTACAGTCAACACATCAGGAAATTTAAATTCAATTTTTTTTTTTTTTAATATATCAGGTTTCTGATGTGCTAAAAATGGCACGTCAGAAATTTCTGACGTGCCATTTTTAGCACGTCAGCAATCTATAAAAAATATGTTTATATTATATATATTTCAATTTTTTTTTCTGACATGCTAGTTTCAACACGTCAGGAATTAAAAAAAAAAAAAATTAAAATGAAGAAGATAGCTAGAAGCTAGCATGTAGAGAGAGAAGAAAAAAAAATTGCAGGGTATTGTACGTGCACACTACGGTGTCTTGGAACTTGGGGGAGGAAAAAGAAAAGGAAAAAAAAAATAGAAGAATAAAAGCCTACGTGCAGAGAGAGAAAAAAAAAAAAAAAAAAAAAAGGGAGAGAAGAAGAATGAATTAATTAAGAAAGGGAGAAAAGAAGAATAACATGAAGACAAAAAAATAAAATCAAATAAAATATAAAAGAAAGCCTGACATGCCATATTTGGCACGTCAGGAATTCTTTTAAATATATATATATATATATATATATTATATGTTTCAGAAATAAATAAATAAATATATATTTTTTATATTAGGTTTATTTATATTATATATTCACCTTTTTTTTTTTTTTTTTTTTTTATGTTAGATTCCTGACGTGCTAAAAATAGCACGTCAGAAATTTCTGACGTGCTAGAATTAACAAGTCAGAAATTTCTGAGCACGTCAGAAACCTGATATCAAAAAACAAGCGAGATTTTCAACTTTTTTTCTCTTTTTCCCTATCTTCTTTTCCCTTTATAATTCTATAATATATTCATCTTCTTTAATCCCTTTTCTTTTATTTCCAAACTCAGCTCTCTCTCTCCTCTCTCAATCTCCCTAGCCTCTTCTCTCTGCACATCCAGCCGGCCACCAGCTCCTCTAGAGGGAAGAAGAAAAGGAGAAAAAGAAGATCGAGGAAGAAGAAGAAAAAGAAAAAAATGGGAGAAGATCAGAAGATCCAGAGAAGCAGCAGAAAAGAAAACAAAAAAAAAAAAAAAGACGAAGAAGCGATCGAAGCAAAAAAAAAAAAAAAAAAAAAAGGAGAAGAGAAGAGGATCGAAGAAGAGAGATTTTTGATTTGGAGAAGCTCTGATTTGGTTTATTTTGATTTGATTTGGGAGATTTTTTATTTTTGATTTGAAGAGAAGAAGATCGAAGAAGGATAAGGTTTATTTTTTGAGAGAAAAGAGAGTGAAAATGGAGAAAAGAAGAGAGAGAGAGAGAGAGAGAGTGAAAATGGAGGAAAGAAGAGTGAGAGAGAGAGAGTGAAAATGGAGGAAGGAAGAGATCAGGCAGAGCTGGGGGAGAAGACGTACTGTTCCAGAATTAAAAAAATATTACTGACGTGTCAAATTTTGACACGTCAGTAATTATTGACGTGTCAGAAAATGACACGTCAGGAAAATTTCTGACTTGCCAATTTTAACACGTCAGAAAATTCTGACGTGTTAAAATTGGCACGTCAGGAATTTTTATTTTCTGACACCCATATTTTTCACGCATGAAACACGTCAAAAATGCCCCGTCAGGAAACTTGTGTCAACAAAAAATTGATTTTTTGTAGTGTATACATGTATTTTTCAACTCAAATAAGTTCATAACTTGACATTTTGTAACGAACCCAAACAAGTTTTAAGGTGTTGAATGGATAGTTTGAAAACATGATAAACTAGGGTTTTAAAATACATGCCTTTAAAAACGATCCAACTGTGCAATATTGCACAAAACAATCAATCATTGCTTTAAAACAATTGAACGATGGCATTATTCATGCAAATAAAATGTTGCCATTTAATTAATAAAGTTGAAGGAGGTTTAAATAAGGGGCTAGCTCGAACCCTAGACCCTGATTTCCCCGATTTTCTAATACTCGACCCTAGAGAAAGAGAAAGAGAGGGAGAGAAAGGTCTATCTCTTAAGAGTGTATGTACTCCTATAGCTTGGAAAGCTTATACCTTTAAAGTGTGCCATGTCATATCCAATCATATAACAACACTTCTCACCTATAACAAAATATATAAAAACCAAAAATTTCAAATTTAAAAATGAAATCTAAAAACTAATTTTTGTAAAGAAAAAATAAGCTGAAAGAGGGGAAGGGGTGGTCGAGCTACCCCTTTGGCTAAATTGGGGTGGGGGGGTGGGGGGGGGGGGGGGGGGAGCTCCTTTTGGCTAAAATTTCCCAGTAAGACAAAATAAACAGGTTACTAAAATTTCTCAATAGTTTGAGAGCCACTAGCACAAGTGAGCACAAGCCTATATTGGGTCTTGGAATCCCGACAAGTTTAGAGGATTGTTTGGTCAGTACTAGGCTTCTCCAAGAAGTGATCAATGCTCGAGAATCTCAGTAAACCTATGCTCATCTCCATTGTGGGAGCTTCGTACAATGGCGAAGCCATTTGTGGGGTTTGCTAAAAGAACAGGGAGCAACTAGCAAATCAAGAAGCGTTAGAGTCATAGCAAAATTGAGCAGAGTTGTGAGCATGAACATTGGTAGGGATAAGGTTTAGAGGATGAGGACCTGAAATGAAATTTTGGGGTTGGTTGTCTGATGCAGAACAGAATGATGCCCGTTCGAAGGACCCCCCTGGTACTGTGCTCGATCCTGCGATCAAGCACCCACCTGCGCTCAATCGCACCCGTAACTGCGCTCGAGCGCACATGGGGGGGAATTATGTTATTTTTCGTCTTTTATTAGATAAACCAACTTTATTTCATTGTTTTATTAAGATTAGGGCTTTTGGAGTCTTTATTTCATTGTTTTATTAGGTTTAAGGTTTTGGAGGTATTTATGTCATATTTTATTAGGTTTAGGGTTTTGGGCTATAAATATATGCTTATAGCCTCCAAGAAAAGCAGTTTATGTTGATTATTGATTTTGTTGAATAAGAAACCTCAGAGTTGAGCGTTCTTCTTTCTTTTCCTTCAAAACCTAGAGAGTATCTAGCTTTTGTCAAGAAGATTTCTTAGATCATTGATAGAATCAAGATCTAGAAGTATTTATCTGCTGCTTATTGATATTCTTCGCTGTGGCCCACTAAGTCATGCTACATCAGTTGGTATTGGAGCTCAGTTATTTTCCATGAATGGGAAAGAGCAACCGCGTCGTAGACATGAACGAGGTGCATGTGCGCACAGAGATAGTACATAAGGAACAACCACCAATTCGCTTGCGGCACATGAGTGGTGGGCCGAATGGTTGTTGTCGCCAACCAAGACCACGATTCGCGAAGGTGGAAGGCAAATCTATCCCTGAACCTTGGCAACACACGGAGGATCGATTTTAGGCTATGAGGGATCAAATTGAAGACCTCACTACCCAATTATCCAACTTGTGTGGTCAACATGAGAATGGATCTAGAAACCCGTTTGTGGAGCGCCGAACGCACGGACGTCAGCACCTTGCGCAAGCTCATGCCAATCGGCGGATGACTAGATTTGAACTCAAGATCCCAAAATTTGACGGGGATCTAGAACCCGACAAATTTTTGGATTAGGTGTTGGCTGCTGATGAGGTTTTTGAATTCAACAGGGTGCTCGATTAACAACGAGTCTCTTTGGTGGTACACACATTCCGGAGAAGAGTTGGTGCATGGTGGCAACAACAAAAAAAAAAAAAAAAAAAAAAAAAAAAAAAAAAAACTAGGAAGTGGGAAGGCAAATTGAAGATCAATAGTTAGGAGAAACTATTAAAATATTTGCGGGTCGCTTTCTTGCCCCCTAGTTGTACCATGGGCCAAAAGTCACAAAATTGGAGACAAGGGTCTATGGGTGTGACAAAGAAAATTGAAAATTGCTACAAAAAAAAAAAAAAAAAAAAAAGGTGTTTAGGGAAACATGGTGTGAGGCGAAGAGTCCACGATAGGCCAATTGGACTCTTACTTGCCAACTACAAATCCATAAACCAAGTCCATATTCGGTGGATGAGGAAAAAGAATCTGTGGATGAAGAGTTTCAAGAGTTCGAATTCATTGATGAAGAGTTCAGACATGAAGATGTTGAAGATCCTTCGCAAGGATTCGTGGATTGGGATTCCCCGCCAACCTATGATGAGGAGCCTGAAGAAGATGATTCATGGAAAGAGGAAAGACCCACGGAAGAGCACGAAGAAGATAGATTTTTTCCCATGTTTGGCGGTTTCTATTCCGAAGAAGATGACTAATGGGAAGAGGAAAGACCCACAGAGGAGCACGAAGAAGATGGATTTTTTCCCATGTTTGGAGGTCTCTATCTCGAAGAAGATGACCCATTGAGAGATGAAGAACCCACAGATGATGTTGGCGATTATTAAGAGGTTGATGAGGACCTTTCAAGTGAAGTGTCTAATTTTAATGGTGAAAAGGTTGATTATGTTGATTTCCTTGGTGCTGAAGATATTTTAAATTCTCCTAACAAAGATTATGGTGAGTTTTATACAGATGAGGAAAATTATATGTTTACAATGGAAACAATGGCTGACCAATTCTTGAGTATCTTCATGGCACATGGAAGGGAGAATGAACGAACGAAGAACGACAAATCTGAAGTATTGCCAAATAGTGTATGGGGTTTTCATGACACTCATCAAGGTATTTCGATGAAGAGAAGCGTCATGTTTATTTTGGGGTGTTGCCTTGTCTTGATCTTGAGGAACGGCGAGTGGAATAAGTTGAATGGACATCTGAAGGACCGTGAAAAGAACCGGCCGAATTCGAGGACGAATTCTGTCCAACATGAGGAGAATGATGCATATCAAAATGATGCACGTTTGAAGGACCCCCTGGTACTGCACTCGATCCTGCGATTGAGCGCACGATCGAGCCCCCACCTGCGCTCGATCACACCCGTAACTGCGCTCGAGCGCACATGGGGGGAATTATGTTATTTTTCTATTTTTATTAGCTAAACCAACTTTATTTCATTGTTTTACTAGGATTAGGGTTTTGAGAGTTTTTATTTCATTGTTTTATTAGGTTTAGGGTTTGGGTGTATTTATGTCATATTTTATTAGGTTTAGGGTTTTGAGATATAAATATTTGCTTATAGCCTCCAAGAAAAGCAATTTATGTTGATTATTGATTTTGTTGAATACGAAATCTCAGAGTTGAGCGTTTTTCTTTCATTTCCTTCAAAAGTTAGAGAGTATCTAGCTTTTGTCAAAAAGATTTTTTAGATCATTGATAGAATCAAGATTTAGAAGTATTTATCCGCTGCTTATTGATGTTCTTCACTGTAGCCCACTAAGTCACGCTGCATCATTGTCCCACTCTCAATGGACAAAGTTTTCCTCCAAACTAGGTTGAAAGAATTTCCTTCAACCTAATCTATAAAAGTGACATGTGTCCCATCGACATATGAGATGCACATGTTTTTTTAATTGTAGGGACAAAGTTTGAATAAATTTTATTAAAAACTCATGTGCATCTCACATGTTATTAAAAAATGGACATATGTCACTTTTATAAATTAGACTAATGAGGGTAGTGGAACCACACACTCTTTCAGTTTTTTTTTTTTTTTTTTTTTTTTTTTTTTTTTAAAAAAAACTTTTATTAGTTTATATTTTTATAAATCATGTTTAAGAAAGTATCAATCTCCTTTAGTTAACATGTTTAACATGATTTAAGCTCAACTTAAAATCAGTTATCTTACTTTTAATTTGAGGGAAGCTGTTAAGATTCAATTTGAAGCTCATGGTCCGTTCTTGCATGTGTTGTCACTGCTTCCATTTTCTAGTCTTTCATTTTGAAATTCAAGCCACGAGCAAGGCCATTCTAATTAACTATCAAACTGTTCAAACGTTATAGCTAGCCGTTGACCCATTCGTACCTTGGAGCGCATGTAGTGCAAACTAACACGGAAGACGTTATGCGAAAACTCCTTGGTCAACACGGAAGACGTCAGTGCCCACCAACACCCTGATGAGTCCAAAAAGACGGGTACCATCCCTTAACACTATAAATACCTTCACCTGTTAATACTTTGTTGTACACATTCACGAACACTCAAAACCTCTCCTTCAAGAGTGAAATATATAACAAAACCTCTCGCGTACAACTTATTTCTAGCAAAAGTTTCATCCATTCCAGCTTAAGATGAATTCCAGAAAGACTATAACCCTTTTGATCATCTTTGTCATCTTCGCAGCCATCTTGAACGATGCGAGGGTTGAAGCAAGCAGAGTGTTATCAGAGGATTTTGCGACTTCTAATCATCTCGATACATATTCTTTATACGAGAAGGCGAAGCACAACATGGCGTATTGGCTGGAGCGGTTGCCTTCCGGACCAATGGAGCTGGTCACTAGTTTTTTCCAATTTTGAAATGTCTTACAAAAATACATATTTGCCCTAAAGAAAACAAGCAAATTCTGTTTTCCTTCTTCTCTTTTTTTTTTTTTTTTTTCGTGGTCAAGTATACATTATACACTGACTGTACTGTAATTTTTGTCATAGAATTTTAGGAAACAAATTGATGAACATGGGAATTAAAAGTTCATTTGTTTAATGAACTGTTTATTGTTTCTAATTCCTAGTTTGTTTTTTCTTTGAGAAATGTTATAACATCTACTATCGGATTCCTTCTGAGCGAAGGTGACAATTGTTTTAAAAAAGAGAAACGCTACAACGTCTACTGCCGTCCTTCTAGACAATGACGGCCGGATCCACTTGAAGACCTGAAGGGGCCTTGGCCACTTCAAAAGTTGTAAAGAAAAACTTACTCTTAAAGAAGTCTTGAATCGGAATCTGGCCCCTACAAGCTTTGACTTTTAAAAATGAGCTAAACAAAAAATCGTTTTGGACTTCAAGTAAAAAGTTGAAACAAAATAATATTTATTCTTTTCTAAATTTCTAATGAGTAAATGCAACTGGCTCACCGCCCACTGGACTAAATATTTCTTTTATTTTTCTGTTTTCTAAGTAAGGAATAAAGCGGCGTCTTATTATTTGTGTTGTTTGGGACAATAGTTAAAAAAGGGGTTTATATTGGATCAGTGTAGGGTAAAAAATTAGAATAAATATATACAACCACTACCAAAAAAAAAAAAAAAATCCCCACAGGTGAGTGACGCCTCGCTTAATTAGTGTCGTTTCATCTTAATAACCTAAAGTGGCGATCGTACCACTGTCCTTTTTTCAGAAAGAGATTTCCTACAAGTTGTAACAATTACGTAAGTCAGAAGACGTACCGAGTAAATCTCACAGTATGAAATGAGCCAATTATTTATGAACAAAAATAAATGTGCGTTTTCAAGTAAGAAATTAAATGAGGTCTATAGCCTTCCACCCATCCACATCATCGCCTATAGAAAATTAAATGAGTCCATTATAGCATCACCTTTATAAAATTTGGGACACTCTCTCCACAGTGGATAGCATCGCCTCCCCACCCTTGATAGATGAATGATGTGGTATTTTTGTGTCCAAAAATATCAATTATAAAAATAACCACTCGCAATAGGACGAATCTTTATAGGATACGGCTATAGAGAGGGTGTCGAACCTCAAGGACTGCAGGGATTTTATTATCAAAATTCAAAAGATTAAAATTAACTTAATTAAAAAGAGAATTGATTTGATTTTCTTTAAAACTTAAAGTGCATAAAAATAAAAAGAGTAAATATATGAGAGAGAGAGTAGGGTTTTGACTTCACCTTTATCCGCACAACAATGACTAATCATAATTAATCCTAGAAATTCATTCTATGCATGTTATAAATAAACAAGAAACTACCTTATCAAAGAATAAGCATAATCTATCTTCGGTTGGCACGGATCGTCCACCTAACCACTAAGATGCGGTACGACCCGTCTTCCCTAGGTATAAATTATCAAATTCTTTAACAGGATACATACAATCAATGAATAAGTATAACCCATCTTCGATTGGCACGGACTGTCTACCTAAATTATACTAAACTAGGGTGTAGTACAATCCGTCTTCCCTAGGCATGGCTTATCAAATCCTATTGATCATATGTCAATTAAATCCATTGTATAACCATCATCCTCATAATCATAGAAAACAAGAATGATTTGAGATCAATAAAAGTAAAATACTTTCTAAGACAAGAGAAGAATTTCACAAATATTGATTTTGGAATTTAAGAACAATTGCATTTAATATGATAGCAATCCTCATAGTTATACAATCAACAAGCATAAATTGAAAATCTAGAAATTAAATACAATCAAACCATTGTGCTTGGATAGAGTTACATCAACACCCTACGAAGGGGTTTAACTGCTCATGATCTTCTAAGTTCCAAAGACAAATTTCTGATTTTTAGCTCTAGAAAGCGGTGTGTCCCTGTTTACAATGTTTAGAGCCCTATTTATAGGGATTTGGAAACCCTAAAACCCTAGAAATCCTTAGAAAATCGGAAGTCAGTCTCCCAGTCCAATTGGGAGACTGAAAACCAAGCCCAAGCTGGAAAATGAGTCTTGCAGTGCACTGTACGCCCGTGTGCGCTGGATCCAAGATTTGGTGTGCTCGAGCGCAGTGCGCTCGAGCCTAGCTGATGTGCGCGCGAGCGCAGGTATGCGCTCGATCCTTGGCCGCAGACGCTCGAGCGCAGGTGCGCTTGATCCCAGGAGTGCTGCGCTCGATCCTAGATCCAGAATGCTTAGCTTTTTGCCCTTTTAAGCCCAATTTCCAGTGGTTTGTCAAATAAGACCTAAAACACAAAAACAAAACAAAATCAAATAAATAACAAGGCTAAGTAATTAACATATGCAAATTAAGGGGCTTGAATGTGCAACATTCGACGCTTATCAATGAACACACCTGAGATTCATATGAGACGCCCGTTGACGAAGTCGTCGAAGACCACCCTTCTTCCACTTATGAAGTTCCTGCTGATATAGTGATCGAACCAAGTGTCAGCAGCCTCTTGGGATGTAAACCTCGTAGGGTCATATTCCCTCGGCAGCAGGGGAGGTGTGATAGACGGGGCACCCAAGGACTCGTGCGGAGTCGATGCTGACTCTAAGACAGTGACCTCTGGGTATGCAATACTTTGGGCACACTAGGAAGTAGAAGATGCCGTTGCCCCAGACTCTCGTCTCCTCTTGCGAGCCATTGACCTACATTAATCATAAACACACTTATCCATCGTCTATTCTAAGTGAAGTCCTAACAATACCCAATAGCCCATCGGATTCTACTAAATAAAATTCCCAACGCACCCAATGTCAAATGATGGATTAGGTCAAAATAGTGGAGGGTATGTTTGGAGATTCGAGTAAGGATTAGGTATGGTTCATGTTTATGCACAATTTTCCGAGGGGTGACGTGGCACACTCGTTGGAGATCTGCTACGGTGGCAGAGGAGGAGTCAGGCTACAAAATGAACAAACAGGGAAAAAATCAAGGCTACCGGCAGTTGCTCCGGTAGAGAAGCTTCAATGCTTAAATTAGCATTTTGGAGGAAGAAAATATAAGCAACAAAGAGCTAGAAAGCAAGAGTTGCGATCACCTGAAAGTTGAGATCTGACTTACATTTTATAGGTATTCAGTAGTTGTAGTTCCGTGATTGATGACCTCCATATCCCTCACTATTTACTGTGCCGTTACTGGCGAAGGATATGGGTTGTTAGCCATTCCTCAGCCTCAGGAGTTTGAAATTATAGGATAAGAGGTTTTATCTAAGAACCTCATATTTAAATGCCCAAGTTGTTCTCGGATAATCATCTGCTTCTTTGTTGACAGCTTGTCCACATTCTATTGAAGGTCGATAGCCCTTTCAAATATGGGATAAGATTACCCGTTTATTGGGTGTGTATTAATATCTGCATTGTAAAATGACCTACCTATCGTCGTCACAAGACCGTTTTGGCCCAAATGGGTTGGGTCTCGGACTGGGCCAGATCTAATCAGGCTAAGCTATCCGAAGCCTTAACGATTCTGTTAGCTTGTTGGATCGGGCTTAGAAGTCTATTGGGCCTTATGAAACTGATCCATGACCTAACAGTTACCCCCCAATTTCCTAGTATGAATGACTATGAAAATTTTATGTTTTTCTACAATGGATCGGCCTTCCGAGTCCCGAATCTTTGTGATGGAACGTCCATGGTGGAAAATTTGAATTTCAAATTTTGGCGGGAAATTTGAATTTCAAAATTTTTGGTGGAAAATTTCTTTCTAATTTTGACCGAGACAATTGATATGGCCGAGGATCAGATGGTTCAATTGCTTGTCGATTCATGTGGCTGAGCACAACTCCACGTGTTAGTATTTGGGTGGTTGTACTCTCAGCTGTCGGTTATCACGCGTCATCTGCAGAGGGGCACCTTTTACAGCGCATTTATTATGCATGTTTCTGAGGCATCTCTAGGGCTACGTGTCATCATCCCTTCTGTTCTTCAAACCGACGCCGACCATTCATTTTATTCACTTGAGGCTATAAAATGGGTCTTCTTCCTCAATTTGTCACTTTACCTTGCAAAGAATTTTTTCTCCTCCCAAAACCCTTTTTTCTTTTTCTTTTTGAGAGCCCTACTTCTACATCTATTTTTTCTACATGGCTAGCGATGAAGGGTCGAAATTAGATGGTATGGGTAATAGCTACCCAGCTCTCTGGAAGATAGATCTATCTACAAAAGACGAGCGTCGTGTTACACCAGACTACTATATCCCGAGGTCAATGAAGCTTCATTTTGAAGACAAGAAGGAACGTGCGGTGGTGCATGCTGAAGAACATGAAGTATGCTTGTACGAGACCATGTTTCGAGTAGGTCTTAGGCTACCCTTCCCAAGAGTTATTCGTGAGCTACTGAGTCATCTGAACGTGGCCCCTTACTAGCTAGTACCCAACGCCTGGAGGATATTCTTTGTTTGTGTCACTCTATGGCCTATGGCTTTTGGAGATGAACAAAGCCTTATTGTCTCAGAGTTCTAATGGATGTACCGAATCTAGAAGATCCTAAGAGCGATGGTCTATGCAACTTCCAATCTAGGCGAGGCAAGTTCGTTCATATGGACAAGACCTTCACTAGCAATCGTGTGTGGAAAAAGAAGTACTTTTTTCGCGTTGGGGCAGTGAGAGTTCACCCCTTCAGAGAAAGTAGAAGGTTCGAGAGTGCCTTGAGAGACGACCAACCCCTCAAAGGACGCCCACAAAGAACCCATCTCTCTGAGGAAAAGATGGTGCGTGTGAACAAAGTATTGGCTTGGGCTTGGGTACATGTGCATGCCACATTTTACAAGAAGCTGGTCACCACGGCTAGACAGACAAGTTGTCTGTACTCCACAATGGGTGGTGCTAAGGGATTGAAGAAGAGGCCAGCACTTGTAGTTGTGGATTTAAGCCCTCTAGTGGCTAATACTAGAGGTGCCACCCCCCGAAAACCCATCATGGAGAAAGGCAAGGGAAAGATGGGCGAGCCACGGGCGAAGAAGGTTTTGAATTTAATAGATGAGCCTAAAGTTCCTCAGTTGAAGAGAAAGAGATTGGTGAAGGCAAAGGAACTCGCAGCTCAAGCTGATAAAGGGAAATTTGACTTTGCCGAACTCCTTGCTGCTCGGAGGAAGGCAAACCCAGGGCATGTTGTGCTTCTTGTTGCAAAGTATGAGGCACTCCTCACCGACAAACCAATTGTTGTCACTCCTTTGGCAGCAACTCTGCTCAACCCCACCAGTGCTGCTCCAGCTACTGCCATCCTTATGGAGTCTATATCTCTTGAGCACTCAAGCCCCAACATACAGCATATCTATCTTAAAGGAGATTGATCAAGAGCTGGACTCGTAGAGCTCAGCAGGAATGGAGTTCAACAAAAACAGGATGCAAGACGAGGCGGTGGAAGAGGAGGTAAGGCCTCGGGCAGAGGCGATGGAAGTGGTAGGGCCTCGGGCCTTATCTCCAATTGTCAAGAGGCCTCAGGTCTCACTGTCTATGTCTGAGGCTACATCTCGAGCTCCATTGTCTGCTGTTGAGACCAAGGCCACCGCATCTTGGCTGAGGCTTCTTCAAGTTACTCCTTGGTGAAACCTCAAAACATCAACTGGACAATGGGCAAGCCTTTATCGAGGTTTTGCAGCCAACTGTTGGGAAATCCGTTCCAAGCTCTACTAGAATGGGTTCCCAATGAGAGTTTGGAGAGCGAACACGATCTCTCTGCTCAAGGAATGGCAGAATCGATGCTCTTCAATTAGCTCTATGTAAGTACCTCTCTCTCTATGAAAGCACCATTATTGGTTTTATATAACGTTCTTTTTTATCCTGACTGGTATTTTGATTTTTCCAAGGTGCCATGAAGTCGGTGGTTCTGTACTGCCACTTTAAGAAGTTTTTCCAAGACTCGGCTTCGGAAACTGAGGGTTTGAAGAATAAACTTGCCGAGTCTGAGGCTGAGAACGCCAAATTAAAGGACACCTTGGCTCAGCAAGACAAAGAGATCCTCCTTAAAGGTCAGTAGCAATCGCATCCATAAAACTAAGCAAGCCGTAGCCGACTGTCAAGTCCACAAACGCGTCAATACGAGGCAGGGGGAAGTTGTCTTTCGGACATGCTTTATTGAGGTCAGTGAAGTCCACGTACATTCTCCACTTCCCATTGGATTTCTTAACCAATAAAACATTGGCTAACCAATCGGGATAGTAGACTTCTTCGATGAACCGAGCTTTAAGTAACTTATCTAATTCTTCATCTATAGCCATATTTCACTCTGGAGCAACCTTTCTTCTCTTTTGCTTCACCGGCTTCATACTCAGATCCGCATTGAACTGGTGAAGTATGTCCTTAGGGCTGATTCCTGGCATGTCTTAATGAGTCCATGCAAATACCTCAATGCTTTCTTAGAGGAAGGTGTTGAGACCGTCTCAAACTTCTGGGGTGAGTTGTGTCCCGATCTTCACAACTTTACCTTCCCCCATAACTACATCCTCCAATGGTTCGGCTGATTCACCTTTCAGTTCATCCTTGCTTTTCCTAACCACTGTGCCGATTGTTAGAGTGGGGTTCGAGGCCTTCTTGAGAGAAGTGTTGTAACATTTTCTTGCTGCCACCTGATCTCTTTTCACTTCTCCGACTCCCTCTTCTGTAGGGAACTTCATCATCATGTAATAAGTTGAAGTTGCAAGTTGCAGCCTTCAACTTGTTCAAAGCTGGCCGATCGATGATTGTGTTTTAGGCAGACGGCCAGTCAAACACTAAGAAGTCCACCATGACAGTTGATTGCTTGGCGAATGTTCCCGCGGTTACAAGGAGTGAGATGAGTCCTAAGGGTTAGACTTGCTTTCCTACAAATCCGACCAAAGGTGAACCAAACGGTTTGATTCAATAGGAATCAATGCCCACCTATTTAAAAATCGGCCAATAAAGAATATCGGCCGAGCTTCCATTGTCCACTAAGATTCGGTGCATCGCATGGTTAGCTGCCGTTAATGTTATCACTAGCGCATCATCATGGGGCATCACTAATCCCCCTGGCATCTTCCTTAGAAAAGGACAAAATAAATAAATTCTTCTTGGTGGCCTTAGGAGGCCTTTGCAAAGAGAAAACCTCTTCATGTTGCATGCTTCTTGCATGAGCCTTCCTGGCTGAATTAGACTTTCCTCCACTAGCTATCCCTCCAGAGATAGTGTCTATCTCACCTACTACACCCTAATTTTGAGGCGGTGGATGCGCATCCAGATTGTTTCTCGATTCAGCCTGCCGATTGTGTATTGGCTCAGCGTACCGATCATTCCTCTGACCAGCATCCTGTCTATGGCTCATCTCCTGGTCTCCGAGAGCCTCTTGGTTTCCTTCAATCAATGGGAGCTCCTGAGGGTTTCTACCCCTATTCCTCTCATCTAACAGCTTACCACTCATGATGTGGTTTTCAATCTCCTGGCGTAGGGTTACGCATTCCTCAGTCAAATGACCATGGTCTTGGTGGTATTCACAGAACTTTTGAGGGTCACGTCTTCTCGGATCCCCTCTCATTCTGGTTGGCCATTGGAAAGTAAGATCTCTCCTGATCTCCATGAATACCTCAGTCAAATTGGTGTTCAGTGGGGTGATCCACTGGCCTTGCATTCTCTGAGCCTCCACCTGTGGAAAAGACGGGGCAACTTTCTTCGCTGACTTCTTCTGGTTCTTCTCTTCTTTTTTCCCTGAGCTTACTGGTGCTACCTTGTCACTATTGGTTTTGACTTGGGTGGCTTCCTTCTAAGACTTCATGAGAGCCCCAACAGTTTCTTCCTAGTTGATGTATTCCTTAGCCTTATTTAAAAACTGGCGAAGAGTTACGTAGGTAGATTTCTTCGCTAGTTCGGCCATCAGTGGCCCCTCAACTCTCACTCCGTGCATCAAAGCCGAAAGCACCATTTGCTCATCTGGGCTCTCCACTATCAACTTTTCCTTGTTGAACCTAAGCATATAGTCCATCAAGGACTTGTCTTTTCCTTGATCAAGGGAAAGTAGGTAAGCAAGGTTCTTCTTCCTCTTCCAGGTTGCCATGAAGTGACTAAGGAAGAGACACCTTAGGGTTTTAAAGTTATCCACTGATTCAGCAAGAAGCCTTGCAAAACAATCTTTGCCTACTCCTACCAAGGTTAGAGGGAACACCCTGCACTAAATCTCATCTGGAGTACCATGGAGGACAAAATGTGCACGAAGACTTTCCATATGCTCCGCAGAATTTCCGCTGCCATCATATTTATCTATACGAGGATTCTTAAACTTGTCAGGTAAGGGGTAGCTCATCACTTAATTAGTGAAGAGCAGATTGGTACTCTCCATGAGTTCCAATGCCGTTGATTTATCTTCATCTCCACCATCAGTCATCTGGCGGGCCATTTCATCATACTTCCTCTCTAGATCTTCCACATTGGTATTAATGTTGGTCTCGTTCCATGAACAGAACTTGCATCATCTTCATGATGGTTTTGAGCCTGCTTCCCTCTGCGGATCTTTTCGCGTCTCTCTCTTTCACGTCTCTCTTCACACCCTTTGGCTCGCCTCTCTTCACGCTCTCGATCCCTCCAAATATTACTACCTTTAGCGATTGTGAGCCTTGTTACGAAATCTTCATTCTGCTTCTTCAGTGCATCCATGGATTCAGTCATCTGTTTCATGAATTCGGCGAGAGTACGAGGCATTCCAGTTGCGCTGGGTGCACTGGCTTGAGTCTCCGGTTGAGGATGTGAATGTGTAGTCACCATTTCAGATTGTAGATGGTAAGAACTGAAGAAAAAAAAAATTGAGTTCCCATAGACAGGGCAAAACTGTTTATGCACAGTTTTCTTATGGGTTACGTGGCACACTCGCTGGAGATCTACTACGGTGGCCAAGGAAGAGTCGGGCTGCAAAATCAACAAACAAGGAAAGAATCAAGGCTACCGGCAGTTGTTCAGATGGGGAAGCTCCAATGCCTAAATAAGTATTTTGGAGGAAGAAAATATAAGCAACAAAGAGCTAGAAAGCAAGAGTTGCGATTACCTGAAAGTTGAGATCTGACTTGCATTCAGTAGTTGTAGTTCCGTGATTGATGACCTCCATATCCCTCAGTATTTGTTGTACAGTTACTGGCGAAGGATATGGGTTGTTAGCCATTCCTCAATCTCGGGAGTTTGAAATTATAGGATAAGAGGTTTTATCTAATAACCTCAGATTTAAATGCCCGAGTTGTTCTTGGATAATCATCTGCGCTTCTATTGTGATAGCTTGTCCACGTTCTGGTTGAAGGTGGATAGCCTTTTCAAATATGGGATAAGATTACCCGTTTATCGGGAGTGTATTTATATTTGCATTGTAAAATGATCGACCTATCCTCGTCACAAGATCGTTTTGCCCCAAATGAGTTGGGTCTCAGACTAGGCCGTCCAAGACCTAATTGGGCTAAGTTGTTCGAAGCCTTAATGATTTTGTCAGCTTGCTGGATCGGGCCTAGAAGTCTATTGGGCGTTATGAAGCTGATCCATGACCTAATAGTTCATGAGAAAAATCTCATAAATGATCAAATTTTGACACAAACAAGGATGGAGGTAACGATTAGTATCGACAAGACCTAAGGACCAAAAAATTTAATTAGTAAGGACCAATAGGCCAATAAAAATAATTACCTTGTGAATTGGGGGGAGGCCATGGCTTATACCGGCTCCATTCCTCCATCTCGGGACACAAAGATGCACCCGTGTTGATTTTGATGCTATAGACCGAGAAGATTGGAATGACAAATACGATGGTGTTTGTTTATCTAAACCGGTTCTTTTTTTAATTTTTTTTTTTTATGGATGACTTGGTATACTTATTTAATGATGTGGCATTGATATTAAGTGCTAACATAGAGACTGGCATGTCAAATGACATACATGAGACACATGATAAACCGTTAACTTTGATTATAAAGTGACAAATGGATTTATTTAAAATTTGAGCAAAACCTAAATACTTTATTTTTGAAATTGAAAACTCAACTACTAAGATTCAAATCAAATAATGATTTTATCGGTCTAAATTATATGTTACTCATATGAAAGTTTATTAAGTAACATTAATAAATAAAGTTATAAAATAAAAATTATTTTTTACTATTACATCATTCACATCATTTTAATTGTATGATATAATTACTCTTTTCAACTGAACATTTTTTTTTTTTTTTAAATGTTATCATCAAATGATTGTTGGTATAATGTGTCGTGGCCGCTATTAGAATGCACTTTGTGAAAATGCATATTGCATGGGTGATGGGACACGCAACCAACCGAGGGAATAGGTGTCGTGAACTGGCAGCGAGTATCGTTGCACGCGGTAGGGGATTGTGCAACAGCCTTCCCCCTTTTTCTTTTTTATTTTTTTTATGTCATGCAACATATTGCTACTCAAATGGCAACATAGCGCAGTGGGGATCTTACAAACCCTGGAGACCAAAGACCAAACGACATAATGATCATTAAAAATGGACAGCTGTCTCGATCGGTTCTTTCCTTTAAACAATTTTCTCTTGTTTTCGGCACAGTCGATTCAAAAGCAAAGACTTGAATATTTCCCTCATAGGAAAATATATATATATATATTAATCTTTGAAATTTGTTTAAGGAAAATATGGCTTGAAGAATTGGATATGAGTATTATAGCATGATCACTTGGCCTTGAAGGTAAAGATTCTTGATATTTTATATATTAGTTTGAAAAAAATTCATATCCAAGGACTAATAAGTTATAGGGTATAATAGTACTGTTGAGGATCTTAGGAACCGTACAAACCAAACAAGCCAAAATGTTAAAAAAAATTAAAGAGAAATGCTTTGTTTCATTAAAAAGTTTATCTTTTAGCTATTTTAATCTTAGATGGCATAGCCAATTTTTCAGAAATCTATTAATTTATTGTTTAAAATTTATTAATTTTAAAACGAGTCATGCTACCTGGATTAAAATGACTAAAAGATGAACATTTTAATGAATCCAAGCATTTCTCAAAATTAAAAGCCAACCATAGAGCATTATGGCCATTATTTTAGAGAAATTAAACACGTATCATTCGGTGATTTTCTCAAACAAATTACTTGTTTTCTGTCGAAGTCGAAGAATTACAAAACAAGCGATTTAAGTCGATCTATTCAGTTTTACAGAGTCAACGACTTAATTACCCGCCGGTCAAGTTGGTAGAGTAAATTGACGAATGCTTTTTCTTGCTCTCCACCTATATTGACTTCTTGTGATTCACAAGGTCATTTTCGTAAATTATAATATTCATGGTAAACGATTCAGCCGTTGAAACATTCATACTCAGGAGGTGGGGAGCCCATGTATGAACTTTACCCACCAAAACCAAGTCCCTCGATCATTTCAAAAGTCAAAACTTGTTGGTCAACACGTAAGCCTTAAAACCCCACGAAATCGCCAATGCCGGTTCAAAACTCTGCCACTATATATAAATCCTTTCGCTTATTCATACTTTGTCATTCACTTCCACAAGCACTCATCAAAAGCTCTTATTTATACCAAAGATCGATTAAGTTCATTCATTCCACCAACTTCTTCCCACTCAAGATGAATTTCAGAAAGACGAGCACTCTTTTGATCATCTTGCTCATCTCTGTGGCCATCATGAGCCATGCCAGGGTTGAAGCAGCCAGAGTGTTATCCGAGGATTTTTCCGGTGCTAATCACCTGGAGACATATTCCTCCATCTATGAGAGGGCCAAGCACAGCATGGCTTATTGGCTCGAAAGGTTGCCGTCCGGTCCCAGCCCAGGAGACGGTCACTGATTTATTCAAATTGTGAAAGCTTTTATAGCAGGGTTACACCCAAGAAAACAAGCATAGACAAATTTTTTTCCTCTTTTTTTCTTTTTGGTTGCTCAAGATATAATGTGGCTTTAGCTATATATATGGATTATACCGAACAATTGTAAATGGAAAATAAGATTCATTTATTTATTCAAATATGATGATAAGTCATTCTTTATATTTATAATTCTCATATCTTGTTTTGAGTATTAATGGTACATTTAATATCCGTTAACATGATGTGTTATAAGTAATTTTTTTTTTCTTTCCTTCTTTTAAAGCAGCTAACATGAAAAGTCACTAGAAAAAATGCAGAGTAAGCCGTATGCATGTTACTTAAACTACATGTACCCATCTTTCTAATTTATGTGTGTGTATTCACATATTTTTATACTCAAAGATGCTCATAACTTGACATTTTGTAAAGAACCCAAACAAGTTATAAGGTGTTGAATGGCCGTTCTAAAACATGATAAACTAGGGTTTTAAAATATATGCCCTTTAAACAATCGAACGGTCCTATGTTGCATAAAACAATTGTTCGTTACTTTAAAACAATTGAATGGCGGCACTACATATGCAAATGAACTGGGGCGAGGTCAAACCATAGACCCCCATTTCCCCAATTTTCTGATACTCAACCCTAGACATAGAGAGAGAGCGAAAGGCCTCTTTTAAGGGTGTACTCCTACAGCTTGGAAAGCTCCCACCTTTAACGTATAAAGCTTAACGTAGTCCTAACCTATGGTTTACCTTTTCTGTTTAAGCTATGGTTTTATCTCTCATAATTAAGCTGTGTTAAATTGCATAATAGTTGTCTTTCCATTAATAATGGTTTAAAGTTAGGTCATTTAAGTCTATAAGGTTAACATTTGCATGAAAAGTGTAAACTTTAAAGTCTAGCATTCTTTTAACTTTAAAATAGTGTTAAAATAGCATTCATTTAAGTCTATATTGGTCTTGGAATCCCGACAAGTTGTAACGGTTGTTTGGTCACTAGGATTCACCAGGAAGTGAATGGCCAAGAATCTCTGCAACCCTACCTATGCCGGTCTCCAGCGTGGGAACTTGGTGCAATGGCGAAGCCATTTGTGGGTACCAGTATGAACTAGGGCAGGGATAGGGTTTGGAGGATGAAAATATTGGAATATAATCGGTTTGAGAGTTTTTACTAAGAGTACATTAATATACATATTAATTTTGACACAACTATAGCCTAAAAGCTTAAGCTAATGGACTTGAGTTCACTTAAGTATAGTACGTAACTATTATTTTTCTTTATATTTTCTCAATGTGTAACTCAACACTTACCACAAAGGACCTGGAATGAATTTTTGAGGTTGGTTTGGCCGTCCTCAATATGACAAATGAGGATAGTGGGGTCCACCATGCAGTACTCTTCCAACTTTTTTTTTTTTTTTTTAGTTTATAATTTGTATAAATCATGTTAAAAATTATCATGCGCGCTAAGATCATGTTTAACAAAGTATCAACCTCCTCATAAAAAGCCAATATATAATATTTTGATTCGTGAGCTTAAATCATGTTAAAGGTGTTAAACGATATTGATACTTGAGAAAAACTTCAGGTTAATTACACCTCAACTTAACTCAGTTATCTTATTTTTAATTTGACGGAAGCTGTAAAGATTGACTTTTAATTAAGCTGTGTTGTCACTGCTTCCATTTGCGAGTCTTAATTTCTTATTGAAATTCAAGCCACGAGCAAACGCCATTCTAATTATAATAATCAAAGCTATCAATTAAACTGCATGTTCAAACGCTATAGCCGTTGACCCATTCGTACCTTAGAGCGCAATCGCGCATACACGTACGTAAGCCAAACACCGTGGTCAACACGGAAGTTGAAGACGTCAGTGCACACCACCACCCTGATGAGTCCAAAAAGGCGGGTACCTGCAGCTCTAACACTATAAATACATATACCTTCACCTGTTAATACACATCCACAAACACTCAAAATCTCTCCTTAAAGACTACATATAACGAAACCTCTCACGACTTATTTCATACATTTCACCAACATATATAGGGCGTTAATTCTTAAGATGAATCTCAGAAGGAGTATTACCCTTTTGATCATCTTTGTCATCTTTGCGGTCATCTTCGACCATGGCTGCAGGGTTGAAGCAAGCAGAGTGTTATCAGGGGATTTTGCGAGTGCTAATAACCTTGATACATATTCTTCTATCTATGAGAAGGCAAAGCGCAGCATGACGTGTTGGCTCGAGCGGTTGCCGTCCGGACCAAGCCCGGGAGCTGGTCACTAATTTTTTCTTATTTTGAAAGGTCTTATAAAAATACACGGTTGTTGCGCCAAAGAAAACAAGCAAATGCCGTTTTCTTTCTTCTCTTCTTTTTCTTTTTTTGAATTTCTTTTCTCGGTCGAGTATATATATATACCGACAGTAGTACTGTAACTTTTGTTATAGAATTTTAGGAAACATACTAATGAACATGTGAATTAAAAGTTGATTTATTTAATGAAGTTAATTATATTGTTTCGAATTCCGAATTTGTTTTATGCTTTTCTTTTATATTGATGCATGCATCGACACGTGTATGAGAATCGTAACGCTACAGATTCGTGTCATATGGCGTTTGTCAATCATAAATGTATATGATCGATGAAGATGAGAATATTACTCCCTATCTCTGATCCACGTTACATGTCTTATTTAATCGCCCATAATAATCATGCATGTAAAAATTACATTATTTTTTAAATAATAAATTCATTAAATCGGTTTTTAAGGGCAATAACAAGTACTGCAATTTTTTTTGTTTTGTATATATATATATAAAAGGATCAAATTGATCGATTTAAGTATAACGCTCGACAAAGATAATGTCAACAATACAATTTGGAGATTTCTCAGTAAGGATTCATTCCTCATTAAGAGAGAGTGCTTCCTTTGCCACGCCTCATTTGCTATATATGCGTTGGACATGAGTGACCTTTCTAGATAATAAGGCCATTTAAAGCCCCTCTAGCCTCCTCAATGAGATTTCCGTATATATACTCAGTTTCCTATCTTTTTTGTGCAAAGCCTGCAGGTGGTGAAGAGCATCCCTTCAAGCTCTACCCATTGGTGTCCTAGCTTGCGACAGAAAATAACAGCTCTAAGAGCTGCTGTGGCTTAAGCTGTACTAATCGGGTCAGTAATAAAATCCTACGGAGCAGAAAAAGTAGCCAAGACGTCGCCACAATACTGCAAGTTGTAAAGAAAAAAGATACTGGGGAGAATTGTCATCTTACTATATGTCGAATAAACTTCAAGACTTTCCTTTCCGAATTTATGTACATTTACAAAATTGTCCATTGATCATCTGAACATTGATTATGAAGGAAATATACCATATATTAAAATACATTAATTTTTTCTTTTATGCTCCCTTCTCTTTTCCCCTCCTCCTTACTCCCCTCTTCTTTCATCCCCCTCGTCTCCTTTTTTTTTTTGTTTTTCTGATCAGTCTAGTTGCTCCCGCCAATTTGCTTCCGTCCGCCCTCCACCGTGCTGCGCCACTCTTCACCTCCCCATAATCGATTGGGCTTTTCACCTCCCTTGCCTAGGTTGGTGTAACTGTTTGTTGGTTTTATTTATTTATTTTTTATTTTCTTTTTATTGTGATTTATTGTTTTTTTTGTTTTTTTTTTTTTTTTAATAAGGATTTGACTTCTCCTTAAATCTGCTTTCATGAGTGGTCTTTGGGGTGAAGGTTTTTGTCCTGGCCTTTGGGTCGAGAAAGATTAGTTTCGGTGTGAGCGTTTTGCCCATATGGCCGGGAAAATAAATGTTGGGAATATGTGCTACCTATGTATTAGATTGAGTCTATCTGAAACAGATCTGTTATATAATTTAAGTTTGAACATGAGTTAGCGGATGTTGAAGTCATAGATATGACTTGATTGTAAGAAATTTATGTTTGCCTCTATGACGCTGTAATCTCATAGCTTTAGTTATGATTTATCAGAACTTTATGATCTTTGATGATGTAATTAGGACTTTATGCTCTTAAAAAAAAAAAAAAAAAAAAAAAAGGGTAGTTTTGGTTATGTTTTGTAATAGCGTTATGCTTTGAGATGTTGGAGATGTTATGCTTTAGATCTTATTTTGAATGAAATATTCAAAAAAAAATATAAGTCTTCAAAAGAAGAGGTGAACACTGCCATTCTCATGTGCAATCTTCTGTTAATTGGTTTCAAAATTAATTGAGTAATATTATATATACCACACTAATATTTCATAAATATCTTACATATAAAAGATTTTAAACACAGGAAAGTAATTGAGTTCAATGGCTACTTCATTGGATGGTTTGATTCATAATACAGCAAGGTATATATATATATATACAGCTTGCACATAAGAAATAACAATGGAAAGTGAGATTACATGACTAGACAAATCCCTGAATTAAAGGGATTGTCAATTACAAAGAAGATTCTTATTCAGAAGGTCTTGGTCTTGGTCTTGTAACATTTGGATCATTCATAAAATAATAATAATAATAATAATAATAAAAGACATTTGGATCATCATTGTTAAAAATTAAAAAAATTTACACACTATTTCTTTCTTCGCGTGATTCTTTAGATTTCCTGAGCTTTGACCAATTCCGCAATTCGGTAAACTGACGGGAGTATTAACCTTTTGACTATTTTGGCTTGCCACATATGAGTTCTCCCAGCATCAGGTCCATTAAATTTCACCCCGAGTAATGCTAGGTGTTAGAATATATTTTAATATAATTGTAATTAATAAGGATTTGATTACCTTATTTATATTGTATTCCTCTACCACATTTTTTCCTATAAAATGAATTATTGGTACTATTGTAAATATTAAGAATAAGAGCAAAATGTAACATTTAATGAAGGCTTTAACTTATGAATATAGTTATATATCGAACCACGTAATTTTTGTGTCTCTTTCTCATTTGAAAATCAATCAAAATTATATGGAAATATATTCTTGTACTAGAATGTTTACGTGACAGTTCTTACTAGTCTTTGAGTTAATCTTTGTTAAGAAAAAAAAAATTATGGATGGATTGGTACTAATTAATTAATTATGGGATAAAAATTGTATAGCATTACACATTTCAGCCTCTACTAATTCAAAAATCCTTGGTCAACTCATAAGGCCGTTCAAAAGTCGGTCAAAAACCTCGAGTCCAAGAGATGACTAGTACAAACTCCATTACTTTCCTCTTTCATATTTTCCCATACACATACCCAACCAACACATGACTCTTTCCAAATTAAGAACACTAACCTTCATTACCTTTTTCTTTGAGGAAAAAAATCCAAATTCAAAGTAATTGGGAGGTATTTTCAAAGATGAGTTTCCGAAGACAACTACTAGCACCTTTTTGTTGATCGTTGTGATTGTCCTCTTGCTGCCCATTTCTGTGTCACACTAGGGTCAAGCGGTTTAGGTATGCAAGAGTAATGTTGAAAGGAAGAATTTTATTTTTTTTGTGTCATCTCAAATGTGATGTGGTTTTCAAATCACCAATAAATTCTCAAGTTCAATGATAATTTTAAAAGATATATCACATTTAAGAGAATAAATAAAGATCAAGAGTCATACTTCTAACATTACTTCAACTGATCGATAATCATCTCCAGGCACAATCGACCACTTACGATCGAGAAGGCGAAGTGCACCATGGTGTACAGGCTTCAACAGGTGCCGTCAGGACCCTCATCGAGTTTGTAAAATGCCTTCTGCAATTATTACATCGTTACACCCAAAAATAGAATCACAAACAATGAGCTTATAGGAACTAAAAAAACACACTAAGAGAGAGTTTGAAGCCTGAAACTATCAAATTAATGCAGGCTATTTATAGCCTCAACCCCATCAATGGGAGGAGCACCAGAGTAATGCATGAGAATTGCTACATATTCATTGTCAAGCATAATGCCCGTCAACATCGACATCTGCCTAATACTAGGCCAAATGTTATGGCAATGCTTGGATGAGGTACTATTTCTTATAACGTGCTTTTAAAAGCGCGTGGAGGGGCGTGCCCACTATGGGTGCCCTCCATTTAACATCTCCCAGTTGCATACATTGGGGGCACAACTCAACCATGTATCTTTCAATGTGTTTTCCATCATATTCATTCTTGTATATAGACTCTGTGTATTACCCCAATCTAAACTAGGGTTAAAAACCCTTAATTACGACTTAAAGATTAATAAGGAATCAAGTTTGATGTAAAAATTGGAAAAAATGGGTCTAAAAAGATAGTCCATTTTATGGCTTGAGTGATCATTCAGTAGCAAAGAGTGATTGATCAATCCTTGATGTTCGATCACCCCAAGTAACTATGTGATCGATCACTCATCTTTGGGTGCTCAATTGGTGTCAAACAATTTATGATTTGATACATTCAAGACTTGTAGACATGATAACTGGCCTATTTAGGAGAGAGAGAGAGAAAGAGAGGTAAAGTGATTAGCACAACTATCCACAGATTGTAATCACACCTTGTGGTATTGCTAATTGTGTGAATCACCCAAGGTTGGATAGCTAGTGATAATTAGCTATTACCTTACGGTAACACGCATAAACCTCACTGTAAGAAGGTTATAGGTTTAGACCATATGAAAGATAATTGTGTTGAACCAGATCAAATATAAGTTTTACATTCTTACCCTCTTAATGTGAAAAGGCCACGTGTAGTACGTACTACCCTGCACCGATATTGAAATTGAAGTCATGAGCAAGACAATTCTAATAATCAAACTGCTCAAACGTAATTGCCGTTGACCCATTCGTACCTTGGAGCGCATGTATTCCCTTTAACCCAACAGACCCAAACTCTTTGAAAACTCTTGATCAATACGGAATAGTTACCTGATCAGTGCCCACCAACTCTTAACACTATAAATACCTTCACCCAATACACATTCACAAACACTCAAAACCTCTCCTCAAAGAGTGAAAAACACTTGCAACTTATTTCGAGCAAAAGTTCCATCCATTCCAGCAGTTTCTTAAGATGAATTTCAGAAAGGCTATTACCCTTTTGATCATCTTTGTCATCTTTGCAGCAATCTTGAACGATGCGAGGGTTGAAGCAAGCAGAGTGTTATCAGAGGATTTTGCGACGGCTAATCACCTCGACACTTATTCCTCCATTTATGGGAAGGCAAAGCGCAGCATGGCGTATTGGCTCGAGCGGTTGCCGTCCGGTCCTAGCCCTGGAGCCGGTCACTAGTTTTTTCTTATTTTGGAAAGTCTTATAAAATTCACTGTCGTTGCAAGAAAGAATATATACAAGCAAATGCTCTTTTCTTTCTTCTCTCTTTTTTTAATTTCTTTTCTTATTGGCCGAGTATAAACTGGCAGTACTGTAACTTTTGTTATAGAATTTTAGGAAACTAAATAATGAACATGAGAATTAAAAGTTCATTTATTTAATGAAGTTAATATTGTTCCACTACAAGAAAGTTGCTCATTAGGGGCGACTTATTAGGGGCGACTAAAAAGTCGCCCCTAATACTCAACTATTAGGGGCGACTTTCAAAGTCGCCCCTAATAGTTACGTATTAGCGTCCATCTACTAGTGGACGCTAATAATGGGTCGAAAATTGGACTATTAGCGTCCACTTTACGGTGGACGCTAATAAGTCGACCCTAATATACGCGCGGGAATTATCCAAGGGGCGGGAAAAATTTAAGAGGCAAAAAAAAAACTTTTAGGGTCGATAATAGTCGACCCTAATAATTAACAAATAGCGTCCACTTAAGTGGACGCTATAAGCTGAAAAAAAAAAAAAAAAAAAAAAAAAAAAAAATCACATAAAAGCTCAATAGGGTCGACTTTCATCGTCGACCCTAATAGTTAGTTATTAGGGTCGACAAAAGTCGACCCTAAAGAGTCAGTAGTCAATCAAAAAAAAAAAATTAAAAATTAAAATAGATAACTGATAGCGTCCACTCTAAGTGGACGCTAAAGATACCTCATTAGGGTCGATTTTTAAAGTCGACCCTAATGCTTACGTATTAGGGTCGACAAAAGTCGACCCTAAAGAATCGGTAGTAAATCAAAAAAAAAAAAAAATTAAAATAGATAACTAATAGCGTCCACTATAAGTGGACGCTGAAGATACCTCATTAGGGTCGACTTTTAGAGTCGACCCTAATGCTTATGTATTAGGGTCGATAAAAGTCGACCCTAAAGAGTCCGTAGTAAAATAAAAAAAAAAAAAAAAAAAAATAGATAACTAATAGCGTCCACTATAAGTGGACGCTGAAGATACCTCATTAGGGTCGACTTTTAAAGTCGACCCTAATGCTTACGTATTAGGGTCGACAAAAGTCGACCCTAAAGAATCGGTAGAAAATAAAAAAAAAATAAAAAATAAAAATAGATAACTAATAGCGTCCACTATAAGTGGACGCTGAAGATACCTCATTAGGGTCGACTTTTAGAGTCGACCCTAATGCTTATGTATTAGGGTCGATAAAAGTCGACCCTAAAGAGTCCGTAGTAAAATAAAAAAAAATAAAAAATAAAAATAGATAACTAATAGCGTCCACTATAAGTGGACGCTGAAGATACCTCATTAGGGTCGACTTTTAAAGTCGACCCTAATGCTTATGTATTAGGGTCGACAAAAGTCGACCCTAAAGAGTCGGTAGAAAATCAAAAAAAAAAAAAAAATAGATAGCTAATAGCGTCCACTCTAAGTGGACGCTGAAGATACCTCATTAGGGTCGACTTTTAAAGTCGACCCTAATGCTTATGTATTAGGGTCGACTTTTGTCGACCCTAAAGAGTCCGTAGTAAAATAAAAAAAAAATAAAAAAAAAAATAGATAAACTAATAGCGTCCACTCTAAGTGGCCGCTGAAGATACATCATTAGGGTCGACTTTTAAAGTCGACCCTAAAGAGTCCGTAGTAAAATAAAAAATAAAATAAAAAATAAAAATAGATAACTAATAGCGTCCACTCTAAGTGGACGCTGAAGATACCTCATTAGGGTCGACTTTAAAAGTCGACCCTAATGCTTATGTATTAGGGTCGACAAAAGTCGACCCTAAAGAGTCGGTAGAAAATAAAAAAAAAACAAAAAAAATCTGTTATTGCGATCAATCGCACCTTGGGTGCGATCGATCGTAATAACAGAATGTTGAAATCCAATATTCGATTACTGCGATCGATCGTAACCATGGTGCGACCGATCGCAATAACAGAAAGTTGGATTTCAACATTCTGTTACTGCGATCGATCGCACACAAGATCGCACCTTGTGTGCGATCGATCGCAGTAACAGAATGTTGGAATCAAACTTTCTGTTATTGCGATCGGTCGCACACAAGGTGCGATCGATCGCAGAAACAGAAAGTTTGATTCCAACTTTCTGTTATTGCAATCGGTCGCACCCATGCAGAAAGGCTCAAATATATATATATATTTTATTGCTGCCCAATAATGTCTACTAAAATTGTGTATATATATATCACTGCATTATTTAAAATTTTTAAATAAAGTGACACAATATGCACCGTCGATTCCATCCTCCTAAAGAAAGATTTTAAATTGTATATATTTGCCATTTGGTTAGTTTTTACATTTGGACTAATTTGAAGAGTTAATTCTCATTTCATAATTCATATTAAATTTTACAGATCTAATAGTGTATATATATTATATGATGAATATATTGATACCTTATGGAAAGATTTTACACTGTTAAATATAACAAAATAAAATCTAAACCGTAAAATAATTCATCTCAGTTTTAAGTGAAAATATATTGATACCTTGCAATTCAAAAACCAACCACATGTGCAAATACGGGGTCATTCCCATAAGAAAACACAAAAGCAAGTCAAAAGAAATAAAACTAAAGACAAATAAAAAGATTAACTTAAAACATACTAAACAAAATAAAAAGGGTAAACTATGGGGTGCCTCCCATGAGCGCTAAGTTTAATGTCTTCAGCCAGACGATAGTCCCTGCTTACTGTTGTCTAGAAGATGATGCTCCTGCAGATGGTGGTGGCAACCGGTTGACAATGGACTGCATCAATTCTTCTAAGGCGTCTAGGCGTTTGTCCATTGATTCGTTATTTTTCCGAGCCTCCTTTCTTTGGCTAGCCAACTCTCTCCGAAGGCCCGCTATTTCTTCACTAACTGAGCGGTTTCGTGCTTCACGAAAAATTCTCGGGGCCTCCTCCTCAGCTGTCTCTGAATCAACTATTGGTTCATCTTCGGCCATTGGCTCGGCCTCATACTCTTCCGCAGCAGCTGCTGGTGCTGGAGCTACCTGGGGCATGTGGGAGAGGCTCTTGTTCCATTGGCGAATGCCAAATATGGGAGTAGTAGTGACTGGTTCATCAGCTGCGGTACCCTTGACGCCTTTCTTCCGGAGGATGTAGGAGATTAAGTATGGGAAAGGCAACCCCCATTAATGTGTGGACCCCGCTCCTCCAACGTGCACCCCATTCCAAAATTTGTAAATTTGCCTCCAAATTATGTAGGGAATGGAGTACCAAGCACCTTTATGGAAGGCGTAGAGTGCTTGAAGAAATTGATCCCGCCTCTGACTTTTGTGCCCCAAGGGAAACGCATTACGGTGTAATACGGAGTCCACAAACCAAAGCCGTTGAGGTAGCTTTGATCGGCTAGCGGCATTATGGTGGGCATCGGCATATATCCCTTCGCACATGTCGTCAATAATTTCCGCCACGTAAAAGCTGTCCGGTTGGTCAGCAAGTTGTGCGGCTTCTGGAGGTTGCTCATCATTGCATTGAAGGGCAGCAGCAATGTCGGCCCGTGTTATGTCAATAGCTTTGCCTTGCACTTTCGAAGAGAGGGCAGCTATGTTCCTGCAGTCATGATATAGGTGGACATAAAACTCGATCACCAATTTTCTGTAAGCAGTGGGGGTGACCGGCTTGAAAAGCTTCTTTAGCCCCCGTCGCTTGAACTCGGCGACCGCCCATTGAGTCCCCTCAAGATTTTCAAAGTCTTCGCGAATGGCGAAAGTGGTCTCAAATAGCAGCTCCCATTCCTCAAAAGTGGGCGGGGGAGAAATGGCTCGGGTATCAGACCCTCGGGAGGACGAAGCTCGAGTTCTTGGCATGATGAGCTTGATTGGGGACTTTTGTCGAATACCTGGCGTGCACTAGAGATAGGCAAAATTGCAAAACAACACAACTTCGCTCAAAACCCCCTGCAAAAACATCCAAATCCAACCACAACAAAGCAATGTGGGTGGATGAACACCCACAATTGCAGAAATATGAGAAAAAAAAAAATCTCGTGAAGGTGCTCGTGGTTGGGGTGTTGATGGGAATGGGGAATGGGGTGTAAAGTAGAGGTGGTGAAAAGTACCTGTATGGTTGCCGGAGAAGACAACCGTGTGGTGGTTGTGTGGTAGAAGTGATTGGCAATGGTGGACGAGTCAGTTGTGCCGGAGGTGCGTGGACCAAGCCTTGGAGAGGTGTACGGCGCAGGGGGGAAGAAGGAAATTTTTGTGGGGGTGGGGGGAAAGTGACCTAAAATAGGTCACGTGGTATGCTGTCCGAGTGCGATCGATCGCACACATAGTGCGATCGATCGCACTCGGCCAAGGATCCGCGTGTTGATTCTGTGATTGCGATCGATCGCACCCAATGTGCGATCGATCGCAATCACAGAATCACCATACATACATATATATATATATATATATATATATATATATTTTATGCAATTATTTTTTTTTTTAATTTTTATTGCATAATGTACAACAACTTCGATTATGATATGATCAAATGTGAGATCAAACTTGAAGCAATTGAAATTGAATGTTTGATTAGACATCCAATTGGTCCAACCTAGTGCATTCGTTCGATCGATCGTGATAACATCAAATAATCGAACAAAATTCAAACAAATTAAATGTTCGATCGAACATTGAATTGAACTCTAAGCATTTTCTATTATATTAGTGCATTACTTAAATTGATCGGGATACAATCAATAAAACTTGACATGATTGAAGGTTCAATCAAACATCTGCTAAAATCAATTCCGATCGATACTATTACATATTAGTTCGATTGATCGCGATAGGATCAATCGTTCGATCAAACATCCGATCGATCATAATGAATTAGTTCGATTGATCGCGATATGATTAACTGATCGATCAAACATCCGGTCGATCCTAATCAATTAGTTCGATTGATCGCGATATGATTAAATGATCGATCAAACATCCGGTCGATCCTAATGAATTAGTTCGATTGATCGCGATATGATTAAATGATCGATCAAACATCCGATCGATCATAATGAATTAGTTCGATTGATCGCGATATGATTAAATGATCGATCAAACATCCGGTCGATCCTAATGAATTAGTTCGATTGATCGCGATATGATTAAATGATCGATTAAACATCCGGTCGATCCTAATGAATTAGTTCGATTGATCGCGATATGATTAAATGATCGATCAAACATCCGATCGATCCTAATGAATTAGTTCGATTGATCGCGATATGATTAAATGATCGATCAAACATCCGATCGATCCTAATGAATTAGTTCGATTGATCGCACGGATATCCTATTAGTGTTATAATTTATTTACTTCATTTTTGATCTATCAAACATCCGATCCGATCGATCCTAATAAACATACAAATTAGTGTCATATTTATTTACTTCATTTTTTATTCTTTTTCACTTCTCTCATTCTATAATTCTAGTGCAATTTTTTCTTTTCTTTTTGAATTTCTCTTTATTGACAAATCAGGGCATCTGTCTCCAACACTAATCTAATCTTCAACTGTCCACGTATCAGGCCATTTTTTTTTTTTTAACAAAAATTTAAAAACAATAACAAAATATCTCAATATATAAAATACTAAAAACTACTTTTAATTTTATATTATATTACAACCAAAGCAAAAAAATAAAACACACACACACACATTTTAAAAAATATTAAAATTTAGAGCATCTCCAGTAGTATTTTTAAACTAGCTTTTTAGTTAAATTTAGCTATTTTGTTAACTTTTCTTGCTCCAATAGACACTGTAAAATAGAAGATTTTCCTATTACTGCTACAATGAACTTTCAAGAGCATCTTCAGCAGTAAGATGTATTCTACCTAGTCAAAGCACAATTCTATATTTTAGCTACTAATTTTTTAATACCAACTCCATATTCTTTATTTTATTAAATATTATTTTTTAATCTTTTTTTTTTTTTTTATTCGGGATTGCTTTTGCATCATCTTGTAAATTGCAATAGAATTGATTCACGTAAGATATCCGTGTGTTATTTTTATTAAATGTTTTTTGGAAGAAATAATAAATAATTAATCATTGTAGTTTACCTAAATTACAAATTTCTTCATATCGTATTAAAGTAAAATTAAAGGTACAAAATTTGATTTCAGGGAATAAACTGTTTATTTTTTTAAAATATCTAAAGAACCGTACATTTGATTTTACTTTGTTAAAAGAATAGGGGTATTATAAAAATATAACAAAATAAGTAGACTTTTTGATACAATTTGATAGTTTGACAGGCTACTGTAGTTATTTATATTTTTCTCTTTTTTTTTTTTTGTAAATAAAATACCCCAAATATTTAGCTGCACAAAAAAGTTTACCAATAGCTTTTTTGTGAACTAAATTTTCATAACTAAAAGTGGTATCTGTCTAAATGTTCACAAAAGAATTTCAGAACTAAAAGTGGCGGGGGTTCTAAAATTTTGGGAACTAAATTTTCACCAATCTGAAGACCTCCCGCCATTCCTCTCCCCACTCTCACGCTGTCTCTCACTCTCACTCTCACTCTCACGCTGTCTCTCAATCTCACTCTCTCACTCTCTCGAGCTCACTCTCACTCTCTCCCTCCCTCTCTCTCGAGCTCTCTCTCTCTCTCACTCACTCCACGCAAGTGTCTCTCTCTCCGGCAGCTGTTTCCGGCGCACCTCTCTCACTGCCAGCTCTCACTCCAGTGAACTTAACTCTCTTGTAGCTCTCTCAGGTATGAGTTTCTCCTAAACCCTTGCAAACCTTAAATGCCTCTCAATCACTCAATAATATCCATGAATTGTGATTTGAAGAAATGGGTAAAGAAAAGGGGCAAGAATGGGTAAAGAAAGTTATCACAATTCTTATAAATTCAAACTCTAATAGCTCAAGAATGGGTTAATAATGAATTAGTTTCACAATATTTCTTTACCCATTCTCAAATGAATTAGTTTCACAATATTGCTTCATTTATCATGAAATTGCTTGTAAATGCAAACTCTAATAGCTCAAGAATGGGTAAATAATGAATTAGTTTTACAATATTGCTTCATTTCTCATGAAATTGCTTGTAAATTCAAACTCTAATAGAGGTTCTAGATGGTACGTTTGATTGTCTACTTGTTGCTTTTTACACCATCTTATAGTTTTTTACACCATCTTATATTGCTTCATTTCTCATGAACCTCTATATACATTTAATTGGAAGATATATAGTGGACTATTGGACTTATAGTGGTTGGTTGGTTGATTGTGATAATTTGCACAAATGTTGTGAGATCTTGGATGTTATTTCGTGCTTAAAATTTGAAATTATTGATATTCATTTATGTAAAAAATTATTGATTTTTTAATTTAAATTATACAATTTTCATTTCATTTAGGCTAACTTGGTAGTGTTCATCAACCAATAAATCCTTGGTAACAAAGAAACGAAAATTAAGGATCGATGGAAATGTCATATCAACTTGGTGGGATGAGAGTGTAGTTTTAGTATTTCTTAAGTAAATAATATTAATAAACTTTTACAACTCACAAAGATGAAGCAGAAACTTTAAAGCGGCCAACTTATATCAATGTTAGACGACCTTTCCGAGGTTGAGTGCTAACGTATTCCAATATTGGATCTCTTTTCGAGGTTAGATTGGGTGATTGGAAGATTTTCAAAAGAGTACAATGTGAAAAATGAAAGCTAGACATAATGCATAATATGCATTACAACTTCTTCTTCTTCTTGTTTTCTTCCCTAATCAATACGATTAAAATTCAAAAATAATTTGTTTGGTTCATGAGAAATAAGATTGTCCCCACTATCTATCTTCCAATTAAATGTATATAGAGGTTCTAGATGAAGTCTTCCAATTAAATGTCCTACATGTCATGTTAGAATTGGCTCCCTTAAATGAAGCTAGCAACTTTAAGGTCCTCTAAATGTCTGGTGTATAAGAGCATATGAACTGAAAAAAAAAGAAAGCAGGAAGGTCCTCTAAATGTCTGGTGTATAAGGTCCTCTATTTGTGTCCACAGAAGCAGGAAGATGTTCTGCAAACGCCTATCTGCGATCGATCGCATCAGGCCTGCGATCGATCGCAGAGTACTCTGATTCTCAGTTTGAGCTTCTGATCCTGCGATCGATCGCAGTTTGCTTTGTTCCTCACATTGGGTTTCTAGTACTGCGATCGATCATGCGATCGATCGCAGTTTGCTCTGATTCCGATTAGTTAAGTTTAATGGATTAAAGTAAAGTTTAATGGATTAAAGTAAAGTTTAATGGATTAATGGATTAAAGTAAAGTAAAGTTTATTGGAACTTTGCTCATGTAATTGCTAATATTAGGCTTTAAAATTAGGGTTAAATACGAAAGTGGCCCATGTGTTTTTTAGTTTTAAAAATGGTAAAATTAGTCCTTGTATTTTTTGACACTTTAAAATCAATCTTTCTATGTATTTTCGTTAGTGGGCCATTTGTCACGTGTCAAAAAAATCAATTGGTCAAATCACGTTGTGTTATGTGTACTATCTCCGCATAATCATTTCCCGACAATAATCAAATACTTCCAAATCAATTTTTCATCTTGTCCCTAGCTCCACATGGATGGGTTTCTTTCACACCTAACCCATCCTCGTTGCCCTAGCATTGCCATTCTTCCCATATTTAGTCAATTTAATCTTACAAATCAAATATTAGATTTGTGGACTTATGTTGACTCCACATAAATCAATGGTGGACTACATAAGTCTAATAGTTGATCTCTTGAGTGTGTAAGAGAATATAAGCCAAATATCAAAAACTTATTGACCGCTAACATTTCTCTAAAAAATGTAAAACTGTCATTGAGCTAAACTAGTAAATAAATTACAAATAGAAATTTGTTCTAAACTAGTAACCCACTTCTAGAATATTTTGTTAGGTAACATCGCATTGAGCTAGCATCATTTCGTATATATTTGTTCTAAACTAGTAACCCACTTCTAGAATTCTCTCATTACCCATGCTCCTTTTAAACTTTCCCCCCCTTAATATTTGAGAACAGACCTCCCATTTAATTCTATTAATTTAATTCTTAAGAATCTGATCTTCTAATTCCCTTGTGTACGTACATGTACGTAACGAATAACCTTTAATAGGGACATCAATATGGATAGGAGTTGGATGCGGGAAAGTTCACGATGTTCAGAGCGATTTCAAAAAGGTGTGGAAGAATTCATGGGAATGGCAGTTAAATCAGTTGATTCGCGTGATATGACAAAGTGTCCATGCCGTGATTGTGCAAATCGATATTATTCTCATATTAGCGAGGTGAAGGGTCACTTGTATATGAATAGATTTACTCCGACATACACTAGATGGATATTTCACGGGGAAGAAGATCATTTTAGGGAAAACTGTAGCACCCCAGATTTTTAAAGTCTTATTTTAGAGATATTAATTTGATGCTATTAATGTTCATATTAGGTAATGACATTTACTTTGAGGTTGAGATATTTATTGATGATATTAGGTAATAATATTTATTCTTGAGGAACTTATTAGATCTTATGAATATTATTGGAATGAATATTGATTTGAGGTTATTATATCATGATGATGATTTTATATTGATTATTTTATTGAGAGATTTAAGAGATATGATAATTGATGATTGATTGGTATAATTTGGAGTATGATTGTAATAATTGGTGATATAATAAGATAGTATATGGTAGGTATAAGGATGGTAGAATAAGAAGGTAGAATAGTATATGGTTGGTGAAATAGTATAGGGTTGGTGGAATAGTGTAGGGTTGGTGGAATAGTGTAGGGTTGGTGAAATAGTATAGGGTTGGTGGAATAGTGTAGGGTTGGTGGAATAGTATAGGGTTGGTGAAATAGTATAGGGTTGGTGAAATAGTATTTGATTTTCTCCTATAAATAGAGCTCTTCTCCTTCACAATTTTCACAACTCATCTCCTCTCCCATCTCTTGCATATATTCTTCCTTCTTCCGCTTTTTACTCGGTCTTTCTTCTTTCTAAGAGTGTTTAAGAGAGAGAGAGAGAGAAAGTCAGTGAAGGGATTGTTATGGGTATGGACCAACTGCAGCAGAACGGGTTTCAAGTAATTACCTTTGATGATCCATTCATGTAATCCACTGTAAGTATTCTTACTTACTGAGTATGATATTGATATCCAATAATACGGATTTTTGTGGTTTTATAACTTGTCTAGCATTTTACTATATATGATTCAACAATGATTTATATTATCGGAAATCAATTGACTCACTACTTCACAGTTTTTGTAGTGCTTGCAGGAATGGAAAAATCAAGGTAATTATGCAGTTGTGATTAGAGATTCATATTGAGATGTACAGAGATTCCAAGTTGGTTAAGTTTTGTCTAGAGTTTAGATTGTCGGATAGATTTGTATAAATGCCTTGTACGACATAGCTTTGGGTATTTTTGTATAAAGAAAAGTATTTTAACAGTATACTTTTGTATTGATAATTACAGTTTTTCCGCTATAAATATGAGATCGTTACAAAAACACTTCTACAAACATGCACAC